>NW_020837945.1:6918804-6979043 GCF_003676395.1 Aethalodelphis obliquidens | reverse complement strand
ACACAGAGACACATGCAGACACACAGACATGTACACACAGGGACACACACAGACACACAGACACAGATACGCACACAGAGATGCACACAGGGATACATGCAGACACACAGACATACACACAGACACACACATAGTCGCACACACACGGGGACACACAAACAGACACAGGGGCACACCCACAGATACACCCACAGGGACACACACAGACATACACACAGACACACACATACAGGGACACACACACAGACATGGACATTCAAAAGAAGTGTATGCCCACAGCTTCAATGCCACGATCTCCCTCCAGGCCCTGCCGGGCTCATGGGCGCAGCTTCAGCAGACTGGCTTCCCCAGATCTTGCCAGATTCCAGAGTGGGGAAGAAATATTAAACCCGTGACCCCTAGTGGCCAAAGCTGCCTTATCAAGGTCCTGCCCTGTTTTGTTTTTGTTTTTGTTTTTTTAAGTCTCCTTTTCTGCCAACCCCAGATAAGGATGCAGGTCTGGGCGCCCCAGGAGAGGGAACAATGGAACAAGCTGGGAATCTTCCGGTGGGGGAGAGATGGCCGATGGTTTACACTCACATGCTCTGTCTGGCTGGCCCTCCTCGGGGTGACGGAAGGTGCGGGGGTTGGGTCACACACCACCACCCCCTGCCCTCTATCAGGAGCTGCTAGCCCACCAGGCTGTAGAGACCTTCCTGGTGAGGGTTGGTGAATCGGGGGCTGGTAACATGACTTAGAGGCTCACGGCCTCTTCCTCAGAAAGAAAAAAGAAAGTGAGTGATGATCTGCGCTTCACAAGACACAAGGTTTACCCTGCTGGAGCCGATGTGAAATAAGTTACAAGAGGCCAGGGAAAGAGGATTTAGAAAAGATGAAGGGAAATGAACAAACAAACAGAAAGTGGCAGAAGTCTGCAAGTCCTGACAGCCGCAGGAAAAGCAAGCGGCTCCCTTCTGGCAGGAAACCTCGGCTCTCCGACCCGGGTGTGAATCTCCTACTTCTGAGCTGTGTGACCTCGGGCAGACCACTTAACGTCTCTGAGCTGCAGCTTCCTCATCCACAAAATGAAGATGCTGATACCGTGTGCCTCACGATGGAGACCAGATGAGTCAACAACATGTGTTTATCTGAATAAAAGTGGCTTCTTTTAGGGCCACCCTACATGGTAATCTGTCCAAAAGACCCGGAGTTGAATCCGTACTCTTTGAAAAGTAATGTGCGCCTTTACTGATTGTCATTTGAAGGTAGGTGGGGAAGCAGAGCCACAGAATACACACAAGCTAAATTTACTGAAACCAGCCAACGCACCAAGCTTTACCAACTTACCTCGCCAAAGTCCCTGGCAGCTGGCAGCTGTCCCAAACCTCTCCTCTCTCTCCCCTGAAAATAGTGTCATCCTTTCCAAGCATTCCCCCACCCCACACTCATGGTTCCCAGCCCTGGCTGCATTTTTAAATTCTTATTCATATAGGATAAATACATATATATTCTAATATATACGTATAACGGAGTCATTTTGCTGTACAGCAGAAAGTAACAAAACATTGTAAATCAACTATACTTCAATAAAATTCAAAAGGAAAACCTTTTCAAAGGGCCAACCCCTAGGCCCCACTGCGGATGAATGAAATCTTAATTTTTGGAAGTTACGTCTTGACATCAGTAATTTTTAGATGCTCTGGGGTGATTTTATTTGTATCTAGGGCAGAAATGGATATTCTTAATATTTTAAAAACTGTTCCTTTTAAATGAATCAGTTGGCCACCTCTGGCTTCTGTCAATTCTCCTCCATGTGCCCGTGATTACTCCCTTCAGTGTTATTTGCATAACCAGTGGCTTGAAAGCAACGCCAAATCCCTTCGATAGGGGACAAGTCAAATAAAAATGGCACATCTAAGCAACAGAAAACCAGGCAGCTATGAAAAATGAACCAGGAAGCTTTCTCTGAATAGATGGGGAAAGTCTCCTGGGTACCTTTTTAAGTGCAAAAAGCAAGATACCCAGCAGGTATCTCTCCTGCCATCTTTCAAATAGAAAGTGAAGAAGGCAAGAGGTTTATTTGTTGGGTTTTTTTGTTGGTTTTTTGGACACGAGGCATGTGGGATCCCAGTTCCCCAACCAGGGATAGAACCTGCACTCCCTGCATTGGAAGCACGGAGTCTTAACCACTGGACCACTAGGGAAGTCCCAGGCAAGAGTTTATATTCATGTTGTCTTGCATATGCATTTTAAAAACTATAAAAGATACACAATTGAACAATAGTTGTTATATATTGAGGGGAGCCTGGGAGGGGGGAGGATAGGGTGAGAAATAAGGCTTTTTGCTGTGTGTTATTTTATATTTTCAAACATTTGAGTCATGAGATCATGTTACTTATGCAAAAGTTAAGATAAAATGAATTAAACACGAGAATAAATCACGGGAGGGGGCGTGTCTAAAACTTGCTCTGACCATCCCATCAGGTGTGAACTGCAAGCAAGACCGAGTCCCTTCCCTAGACAGCTTCCCTTCTGGTGAGGAAGACACAGTAAACATACAAACAAGTAAATGTAGTGGAGGTGACAGGTGCGATGGAGGACATAATGAAGCAGATTATGAGGAGAGGTGCCTCCCGGGGGGTGGGGGGTGCAGGTTTCAGCAGGGTGGACCTGAAGGCGGTGGTATTTGAGAAGAGCCCTGAAGGAAGTGAGGGATGTGAGCCTTGAAGATATTCAGGCAGAGAGAACAGCAAGTGCAGAGGCCCTGAGGCCAGGATGGGTTTTGAGGACCAGCAAGGTGGTCAGTACCCCTGGAGTGGAGTGAATGAAGGGGGTAGTGGGTGATGAAGTCTCATAGGTGGTCAGAGGCTGGCAGTCAGATTCTACAGGGCATTGTTGGTCACTATGAGGATGCTGGTTTTTACTTTTACTCCCAGTGGGCCAGGCACCATTGGAAGATTTGAACAGAAGAGCAATATGATTGGATTAAGGTTTTAAAAGGAATTTTCTAACTGCCAAATTAAGAATGGAATTGCAGAGTAGGTGGAGAGAATAGAAATAGGGGGACAAGTTAGGAGAGATGGTAGATTGTCTTACTGTCCCTTTACTCTCCCAGGAGTTTGCATCCTGGGCTTACCTGCCTTCCCCTGGCAGAATAAACTCCCCCACCCTGTTGACTGTACACTTGACCGTGTGACTTGTTTTGGCTCAAGGGGCCTTGGGCAGTAATCACATATGAGTAGAAGTTTAAGGGGCCATTGCCTGACTGGCTCTTACTTTTTTCCCTCTTCTAAAAGAACAGACATCCCAAATAGGAAGAAATAGAGGATTGTCCTTCAGCCCAGGTCATTGAACTAGAAAACACAGAGCAAAGCTGCAAGAACTGAACACAGGCACTGACGTGAAGCATGAATGAGAAATAAATTGTTGTCAAAAGCTTCTGAGGTTTGGGGATGTTTGTTAATCAGCAGAGCTGACTGATACAGGGCTTGTTAAGGTATGACATTGCAGAGGTATTGGTGGAAGTAATGTGAAGTGAGCTTATTTTTGTACATTTTCTGTAAAGTCAAGCCAATCAGATTTCAATTTGACATATGGCATGTGAGACAGAGTTTGATTTTGTTTGGAGACATGTTAAGTTTGAGATCATTAGGCAGCCAAGTAGAGATTGGAGCCCATGGAAGATGTCAACTAATTACAACTTGGGAGTCATCTTTTTGCATTTACAGCCTAAGAACACAGAGATAGTCCTCAAAGACATGAGACTGTGTGGGATCAACCAAAGAAGAGTTCTGAGGACTGGACCTGGGGTGCTCAAAAATGTGAAAGATGGAGATCTGAGATGGTTCTTGAAGGACGAGTGAGCACCGAGCAGGTGGTGATGTGGGGGAAGCACTTCAGGGAGAGGGAGCATGTGTGTAAAAACCAGGAGGGTGAGACAGCCCACTGGGGAGGTGGGCAGCCTATGATTCACCAGCCTGCCTGGGCTCATCTCCAGGCCCCTGCCCTTCCTTATCTAGAAGGCTTACCCTCCCATCACTCACATCCCCAGTCACCATCCTCTACTTGAAAGTATTTCACTGGGTTCACTCATGGTGGACTAGTTCATGGACCCCAAGATTTAAGTCTCTACCACCAATGACAAATAGACTTTCCCTTTCCTGGCTCAAGTCCTGGTCATCCTTCCTTATTCCAACCTAAATGGAGCTTCATCTCACCCAGCTACAATTTGGCAATGTGGCCCAGCCTTGACCCAGCTTCTACCTCTAGATTGCTTTCATCACCAGAGAGGTTTTATCTTGCATTAAAGGCATGCAATTTGTTCAAGACTCCTCTTCTTCTGGGTCAACGTTTCTTGCCCTTAAGTTCATCATTATCTCCCAACAATCTGGCCAGAGCACCCATCAGCAGGTCCTGCCGTAAGGACAGTTGGCTCCACTTCTGTCCAACACTCCAAGAGAGTTAATCATCCTTCAGACTCACGAGCTGCTCCAGTCACCCTGCAGCCAGTTTCTCCTCCCACCCTGACCATTCTCTGCCAAATCATCAGAGCAATCCTCCTAAGATGAAAAGGTTGCCCTTCACTTCCTTCCCTTCTGCATCTCCACCAGGTAACTCCATCACAGCTGCTCTCATCATCACTGGGAGCTCAAGTCCCTCAACAGTTCCACCCCTGCTAAGATGCCTGGAATGCTCAGGAAATATTAGGAAAAGTATGTCTGATTCTTGGAGTTATTGGGTAGAAAAGGAACTCTGTATATTCACATATCTCTACTGTATCCCTGACATTTTTTCTGGAATAGGAGAGGAACAAGGAAATGGATGGAGTGGGGGATTAAAGAAAGAGGGGAGAGAGAAGACAAAGGAATACCTTGTGAGGCTGGGGAAGAAGAAGCAAAGCCATATGACCCAGTGGCAGGGACTTTGGCATGGTTGTCTTGGGAAAATTACTTAAACTCACTTTGATTCAAGACTTCAGATATACACAGAGATTATGGTGATAATTATAGTACCAGTAAAGAGATGCCAGAGGTCTTCCTCAGAGAAGGAGGCACAGAACTGGTCCTTCTAGTGACCATGTAAAGGGCAGACATTGATTTTACCCCAATCCGCTCACAGTGTATCAGGGAACCCTATGAATCCAACCAGGTCCATGTGTAAAACACTTGCCGTATGGCGTCAAAGACATCATAGAGCAGGACCAAGTGGCCACATGAGTTCAAAATCATAATGCAAACAAGTAGCATGATGGCATCTGACTCCACCATGATCTTCATTGCATGGAAGGTGCTACAAGGCTGTTTCTCAAAAGGAAGTTTTGTTGACTTGATGCTTGCTACTGCTGGGACCACTCACTACCTGGATTTATCTAGCCTTTCAGAACAGAAGCAGGATCCCAAATGCTCATTACCTTCCTAACTGGCGCTCTCTGCACGAAATCACATCTTTAGGCTCTCCTGACGAGGACAGAGTCATAAACATTAAGGTTAGCATCATCTAGTTTTAATTTCTTGGCTTCATTAGAGAAATTTAGGAACCTTGATTAATAAACTCACAGAGAACATTTGGATTTATCTAAACTAGTAATTCCATTATCTACAAATGCATAGTCAGTGGAACGTAAAAGGAGTGTTATTTGGGCCCAAACCAACAGATTTGGGTATGTGTCTAGGGTCATTCAATAAAGCACAAATAGCTCTTCCTAGGTTTGTACTTGATTCACCATTAAAAGGCTTGAAACAAGGTCAATCTCTAGAGCAGTTGTTTTTAATATTTTAGGGTGATAGTAAACTTTGGGGATTTGATGAAAGCAATGGGCCATCTCACCAGAAAAATTCCCCAATGCAAAAAATTTTGCTATGCAATTTAGAGCATTACCAGCCCCAGTTAAGGATCTCTGCTTTATGGATTAAAATACTGAAATCATCTGCATTTTCTTAGAGTGTGAAGACTACCATGACATTGGCGTGAAGTGGGCCCAGCGCAGACCCCTGCATGTATGAAAAGAACAATGTGGACTCCTCCAAAGAGACTTCCTTCAGACTAGCGGGAAAATTTTTCCCTTTTGGTCACAATTCCCTCATTTTCCTTTGGGTGACAGCTCCTCCCTAACTATCAAAGGTTTGGCTGTGATTGAACCAACTCTAGCTCTAGGGTACATGACTCAGGCTGGCCAATCAGTGCATTTTATTTCTTTGGCTATAGTGATGGGTTCAGGGAAGGGCATGTGACCAAAGTCCAGGAGTGACCCTTAATTCCAGGTCTCCTCTTTGAACTACTGGGGAAAACAAGTGCTTTTCTGTTGGAGTGGTTGAAAGGCCATGGTGTAGCTGGTGATTCCCAACCAGTGGCGATTTTACTCCTCATGGGATATTTGGGAATGTCTGGACACCTTTCGTATTGTTATGCATCCAGGATGCTGGCAAAATGGTAGGTAAAGGCCCGGGATACTGCCGAACATCCTACAAGGCACAGGACAGCAGCCTCACCACAATCACTTGGCCCCAAACGTCGATGGTACTGATGTTGCGAGATCTTCTGCAAGCCTTTACCTGGAGTTTTGTGGTGGTGGCTATGTTGATATGACACAAAACAAGCCCACCCAAAACCAAAGCCTACAGAGAGAAAATAAAGCTGAGAGATGGAGTTAAACCAAGTCATGAAGCCCCTGGAGGCATCTCTGCTTGAAGTCTAGCTCTGAACTTTCCAAATCTGTCTCATTGACAAATAAAAACATCCTTACTGCGTCAACCTGCCAGGTGCCAGGACACTCCTTCATGGAGGTTTCAACAGCAATGATGATGAAAAACAAATATGTAAAAGAGGAGAAGGCCAGTGCCAAGGGCCTTGACGAAAGTAGCCCTGCGGATGTGGGATTGTGCAGAAGGCTGAGTTAGATGTGGTCAGAGACGGCCCTGCTGAGACCCAGAGGACATGAAGAAGGCTGCTGCGTGAAGATCTGGAGAAAGAGTGCCCCATGCAGCGGGAGCTGCTAGTGCAAAGGCCTGAACTCGGAAAAGGCCATGGGTTTGAAAGAGAAGGAGAGCAAGGGGAGAACTGAGCCATGAAACTAGAGAAGGTGGCAGGGGCAAACCCTGCAGAGTCTGCAGACCTGGTGAGGAGTTTAGTTTTATTCTCAGCATGACAGGAAGCTTCCACAATCGAAAGTCCCCTGCAGCTCCCTTGTGAGAAGGAACTGAAAACTGAACGTTCTCAGTTTGTATCCCTTACAGGCCAACTAGATATGAAAATATAAAGGATAAAGTATGCAGTGTTCGGCTCTCCTTAAAACGCGTGGCTGCGGTCATGGTCATCAGACCCTCTCAGCATCTTCACGAAGTCTCAAGTTCAGAGGCCCTGGAGGACTGTTACTGTAGGCACCTGTACAGGAGACAGTGCTTCTGACCTCCAAAAAGAGATGCAGGATTCTGCCATCAAATGGCACTCTATCCCCAGCTGGGAGCACAGGGCATACACTTGTTACAAAGGATTGCCAGCACTTACTCCCATGTCTGTCCCAGTTTCTGAAAGGACCTTGACGCATTTACATTCATCAAAAAATCACCCAGGTCAGCAGAAAGAACAGACTGTTCTGAGCAGAAAGGTACACGGCTGAGGGGCGGGTGGAGGCTGACGGCGGAGCCCATGCTCCCATCACCAAGACCTGCGCCCTGGCTCAGGGATGTGTTGCCTAGAGACAGGGCCACATTGCTGAGAATCGTTCACCCACGTGGCTTGTCGGTCCAGAGCATGCTCCTTTCCTGTGTGCTGGTGGCGGCCCTGCTGGGAAAAGCTAATAGTTACCCAGTCTCCTCTCTCACTCAGTCTTTATGTGAGTGAGCAGTGCATGCATTCTTCAGACTCCCTGCTGCTACGTGCTATCAGTGGGAAGTAAGCACGCTTCGTCACGTGCTTTTTGTCCCTCTTCTTTATCCTTCCCTCACTGGCGCGAGCTGGATTGCAGATGTTACTCAGCCAGAGACGCATGGCCTGATCTCTCTCTCTCTCTCTCTCTCTCTCTCTCTCTCACTCACACACACACACACACACACACACACACACACACACACACACACACACACACACGACCTACTGGGAAGCATTAATTAGAGAAAACTCAAGGAGTCAGAAGCAGAAGTGGGCGCATGGGTCACCTGTGGACACATTGTTCTGTGGCTACCAGGGCACACAGGGCTAGCAGGGCCTGACATCAGGCTGCAGAAGAGGGCCCTACCCTTAGAGGGGTCTAAGCTTGCCTCTTCCAGCAAGACAGCAGCCGGGATCCAACAGCAGTAGGGGTGGTCAGACTTTCTCTCGAGCCCTGTCCCAGCAGCTTCAGATTCATGCCTGGGGAGCACCGGTCTCTTTTCTGGAGAACCAGGGCTCAAAGTCCAAGCCTTGGAGATGCAGTTCCTATGATGTGGCAGAAGGGACCTGATTTGCCGCCTCCAGCACTCAGCTGTAGCTGTTTTTCATGGAGCTTTGCAGGAGACCGACTGGTGGGAAATCAGTCTTAGACTGGACTTGTAGCCTGAGATGGGCGGTTTCATGTGCTCTTGGCAGTTATTCAAACATTAATCTAGGTGTTACTCTAAGCTGTTTTGTAGATGTGGTCAACATCCATAATCTGTTCACTTTAAGTAAAGGAGATTATCTTTTAATAATCTGGGTGGGTCTCATCCAATCAGTTAAAAGATTTTAGGAGCAAAATGAGGGAAGAAAAAATTCTGCCTGTGGACTTCAGTGTCCACTCTGGCCTGAGAGTTTCCATCCAGCTGATTTGCCCACCAGATTTCAGCCTCACCAGCCAGATGCCACAATGGCAGAAGCCAATTCCTTGAAACAAATACACACACACATTTGTACATACATACATACATTAATACACACATAGGAGCATACAGACATTCATATTCTACCAGTTCTGTTTTTCTGGTAGAACCCTAGCTGACACACAGTCCAAGTCCAACTTTTGCTTTGCCGTGAATATTTTGGAGTTAGCGCATCAACCTTTGATCAGAATAACCACACATAGTGGAACAACAAGAGACAAAGATCCTGGATTTCCTGACATCACGGATGCCACATCTGCCCTAGACCACCTATTTACCTTTGGACTTTGACATGGAAGAGATGCAAACTTCTACTTTGATAAAACCATTGTTTTTCTTCTTCCATAGCCAGACTTAATTCTAAGTAACTATTATTTGACCAACAGAGAAGGAAAGAGAACTTCTGAGAAGCTAAATGCCATAACCAAGTTCAAACAGCCAGCAAATGGTAGGACTCAATGCATGCCCATGGGGTTTGGAAACCCACACTATTTCAACTACAATCCACAAAACCCAGAATTTTAGGGTCCTAGGTGCTTATAATACCCCTTTTACATCTGCGGGAAAAGTATTTCTTTAAGCAACATCCTTCAGCCTCAGAAAACCTGAGAGTTGAAACATAATTTGTCAACGGAATGACAAGAATCTGCCCAAGATATTTCAGAATCAGAGGGATATCCAGATCTGAGGTCAACCCAGGCTATATCGGCTTAGCCATTCTTAAAGTCTAAAGCAATATGGTAGGTCGGGAAGAACTCACAGGCAGCAAGGTTGAGAAAGCAAGTTGTATTCTTTATCTATTGCAGTGTAATCAATTTGCCCAAAACGTAGTGGCTTAGAACAACAAACATTTATTACCTCACAGTTTCTGTGGGTCTGGAATTCAGAAGCAGCTTAGTTGGGGGGTTCTGGCTCAGGGTCGCTCGTGAGATTTCAGTCAAAATGTTGACCAGGAATGAGGTCATCTGAAGGCTTGACTGGGGCTGGAGGATTGGCTATCAGCAGGAGGTCTCAGTCCGTCATGGCCCTACCACTGGGCTGCTTGAGTGTCCTCCTGACATGGCAGCTGGCTTTCCCCAGAATGAGTTATCCAAGGGAGAAGGTAAGGAGAAGGTCACCATGCCTTTTACCATGTAATTTCAGAAGTCACCCATTGTCACCTCTACAACTTTCTGTTTACTAGCAGGTCATTGAGTCCAGCCTACACTGAAAGGGTGGAATCTTAAACTCTATCTCTTGAATGGAGAGGACTCACAGGAGACTCATCTTAGAGAGAGACAGGATGAGGTACAGATATCCATCAACAATAACTAACCAACAGAGAGCATTTGGCACAGGAAGAAAAACCTGGGGAATACCGAAACCCACTGTACCAAAAGTGAACTCTCAGTCACCTCACAAGAGGAAACGGAGCATCTTCTGCAAGGAGCAGTCAGAGGGTAGCATGTTTCTCAGTGCTGGTAAACACTGCTCCAACAGCACACTGCGGGCAGGTGGGAAACTGTGGCTTCATATGTGTTTATCCTCTTTGTGTCACAGCATTTAAAACACATTTGAATTGGAAGATACATCATAGGCACAGAGAGTGTTTAAAATGAATATACATAGCAAATAAATAGCTTTCATGATGGAGAAAAGAACATGGCCAGATTTTTTAAATACCTGAGCATCCCTCCTTGACCCCATCTCTCTTCTTCCCCCTGAGAAGTAATCACTATCTTGGCTTTGAAATCATCAGTCCCTTGCTTTTATTCCTATTTTGGAACACTTTTGCATAATCTCCGAACAACATATTATTTGTCTTTGCCTGCTTTTGAAATCTAAATAAATGAAACCATATTGTATATGTTTTCCTGATATTTATTTCTTTGGCTCCATATTAAATTTGTGAGTTTCATTCACCATTGTCTATATTTCCATTATGTGAATATGCTAAAACTGGCTTATCTAATCTAATGTAGATGGATTCTTGGGTTGTTTCCAGTTATTATTATTACAAGCATGCTTATAGGGACACTGTGGTTCATGTATCCCAGTGGACTTATGGAAGGTTCCTGGTTTCCTTTGGAATTTCCCTAACAGGATTTGGGGTATACACTTTGTCTGTTCTACAATGAATGACAAACTGTTTTCCAAAGAGATTGTACCAACCTCTGCTCCTACCAGTAGTTCATGAGACGTCCCTTTGTTTTACATCACCACCATCACCATTCTTAATTGGACTTTTTAATGTTTGCCAATATGGTGGGTATCAAATGGATATCATTTTGGTTTTAATTTACATGTCCTTGATTACCATGAGCCTGATGACTGTCCATACATTTATTGTCTATCACATTTCCACTCTTGAGAAGTGAGCTATTCAACCCTTTTACATATTTTTCTATTGCTTTTTTCTTATTGATTTATAATAATTATACATTCTGGATACTAGCAATTTGCAGGTTATATGAGTTACAAATACCTTCTCCCAGAGTGTAGCTTGTCTTTTTGCTCTCTTGAATGATATCTATTAATGAAAAGAAGTTCTTAATATAAACACAGAAAATTTTATCAATATTTCTTTTATGGCTTGTATATTTTTTGGTCACGTTTAAAAAATTCTTTTGCACCTCAAGTTCATGACGGTATTTTTCTGGAAGATCTTTGAAAATCTTTGCACTTTTGCATTTTAAATTTTAGTCCTTAACCACATGTAACTGATTTTTGTGTGGTATTATATAACACTCCATTATATTTTTTCCCAGTATAGATTTCTAATTGTTTTAGCTCTATTTATTAAAAAAATCCATTCTTTCTGCACTGATCTTCAGTGTCATTTATGACTATATCAGGTATTCAGATATGTTGGATTTGTTTATGGACTTTTCTTCTATTCCATTGATCTATTTGTCTCTTTTTGAGCCATCTCACACTGTGATTCTTAATTACTATAACTTTATAAGATTTAGTATCTGGGAGGACAAAACCCACAAAATGTAGACTGTGTTTTCTTCTAGAGTGTCTTCTGTATAAATTCTAAAGTCAGCTTGTACAATTAAAAAGAAAAAGACTTGGGAGTTTTTGATAGGGATTGAAGTAAATTTCCAGACTTTGCAAATAATAAACATCTTTATAATACTGAATCATCAACTCCATGAACATGATTCACCTCTTTATTTATTTGGATCTTCTCTGATGTCTCTCAGTGAAGTTTTACTATTTTCCCATAGAGATCTTGCATATCTGTATTAGATTTATTCTTAGGTACTACATATTTCATGTTATTGTAAATAATATTTTAAAGTTTATTTTTCTAAGTGTGTGTGCTAGTTATGTAGAAATGCAGTTGAATTTTTATTTCAACAATTTTGCTAAGACTCTTATAAATTCAAAAAATTAACCTAAGGATTAATTTGGATTTTCTACATAAACAGTCATATTTTTTGTGATTAATGAAATATTGGGGTTTTTTTCTTTCCAATACTTATAATTTTTATTTCTTTTTTCCTTGCCTTAGTGTTCTGGTGAGAACTTCCAAAATTATGTGGAATATAAATGGTACTAGTAAACATCTTTGTCTTATTCTTGACAACAAAGTAAATGTTTCAATTTTAAATCTTTAAGTCTGACATTTGCTGTATGTTTCTATAGATGCACTTTAACAGGTTAAAGAAGTCACACTTTATTCTTAATTTGCGAATAGCAATATATACCTGTTTGATTATATTAAACAAATTTTCTATGTCTATCAGATGATCATGTTTTACTCATAATGTACTCATGTGGGAGTTACATTAATTGATTGTCCAGTATTAACCCAACTTTGCATTATTTTGATAAGTCCAACCTGGTTATAATGTAAGTGCTTTGTTATACATGGCTGAATTCTATTAGCTAATATTTTGTTTAATATCTTTGCATCTCACGTTCATTAAGTGTGACTGTCCTTTTTGTTCTGTCTCTGTTGACTTTTGTTATTTTGTACAATTGGTTACGTTAGCGTGACAAATTGTATTGGGTCCCACTATTCCCCACGAGACGCACGTTTCTGTGGAGAGGGCGTTCCCCACAGTTACTCTTGCTTTGTCCCCACAAAGACTTCCTTCTGGTGTCTCCTACAGGAAGAGACAGGACTCACCCTCCCAGAAATCTGTTAGGGTTGTTCTCTCCCTGGGTGTCACCCTCTCTGAAGAAGGCAGGTTGCTCCGTACTCTGCTCAACTTCTGCCAGCTTCTTGGAATATCCCACCCTTCTAGTCAAGAGATCTTACCAGATGGCTTCATCGCTTCTAGCCCAAATTAACCTCGGCTCCCGTCCCTTCCTTAGCATCTTAAGTGGAAAGCCAGCCTTGTCTCCCAGCCTCCGATGCCTGCTGGGAGGTGGAAACCGTTTCAGCCTGAAGCTGGGTTGAGGCTCCCTGGGGCTGCCCTACACTCTTTTAGCTGAGCCACGACTAATGCTGAGCAGGCTGGGACCAACAACCCCACGATGTGTGCCTTTATGCAAGAGTGTGGCAGGGGGCGGTCTTCCTGTTAAGTGAGAAAATGTGGAGGGGAACTTCAGCGGTCCTACCAGGCGGCTGCCTCTCCCCATTCACCAGGTCCCTGTGGTGCTGAACGGATATGTACATTTTAACCTCCAAGCAAAGTGGGCTCAAATCAATCTGGAGACATAAAGCCACAGAACAAGCAAATTTGGGGGATTCTAATGTCTACATAATGTTTAATCCCCAACTGTGCTCCTGCCCTTGGGACCAAGTGATACTGACCAACAGTGAGACTTCTAAGCTGTCATGCATTTCAGACCCTTTTCCCTGATCTTCCAGGAACATATATATATATATGACATTTCATCATTTTGCAGAACGTGAGTTCCGTAGAACTGGAAAAGACCTAAACAGCCAAGTAGTCCACCTACCGAATGCTGCTAAATATCTGGTGATTAATCCCATGGTCTATACTTGAGCACCCACGTCCAGCAACTGCTGGGCAAAGGGTTGGCCATTCCATATGAAGCTCCTCTGTTAGAAAGTTCTTCTTGAGTCTGGCCAGTGGGCATCCACACTGGGTCCAGCTACGCTCCAGAAGTTACTTTTCTGCATGTTCATTTATATTCACAGCCGAAGACATTTACTGACAGCTTAATACTTCCATTCACCACACTGGGTCCTGGACTGATGGGCCATAAATGTAATCCTGCTTCCAGTATAAATACTGGACAGTCCCTTCAGCTATTCTTCCATGCCATAATCTCGGGTTCCCTCATCCCTCTCTCATCTCTATTAGGCTTGCTCTAGCTGGTCTAGGTACCTGTGCAAGGTTATGTCCAGAATTGATGTTGGAATCAGTTCAAAACAGCATAGGCAAGTTCTCTTTCACAATCTTTTAAAAAAAATGCAGCCTACATTAGGGTAGTCATGTCACTTTCCCATATCCTGTCAATATGAGGCAACATAGCTTAAGATTAAGAATAGAGGTTTGGACTACTGATACTAGGTATAAAATAGATAACTAATGAGAGCCTGCTGTATGGCACAGAGAACTCATCCAATGCTCTGTGGTGACCTAAATGGGAAGGAAATCCAAAAAAGAGGGGATATATGTATACGTATAGCTGATTCACTTTGCTGCACGGCAGAAACTAACACAACATTGTAGAGCAACTATACTCCAATAAAAATTAATAATAAAAAAAAGAATAGAGGTTTGAAAGCCAGTACTGGGACAAGCATTAGTTCACCCTCTTACCTTGGGTGCGCTGGATAAACTGTTTAATCTGAGTGTCAGGATTTTTTATTTTTAGCTGGTTTCACGAGGACGCCTGGAAGGAGTAATGAGACAACGCATCTGAAGTGCTCAGCGCAGTGTCTGCCCCTGCCCCTTAGCTCATTAATACTGTATATTCCAACCATCACTGTCATCATCTCCAAAACCCTGATGTGCTTTTCACATGTGCTTTTGCTCAGTCCCACTCTCAGGTGCTTTGAATGTGATGCAGCTCCTAACATCATTAAGCTCCAGTAAGCCTGGAAAACTTGGCCCATCCCTTTAGGCTGCTCTTTCGGATCCTGAAATCGTCATGTAACCTATCTTCCTTTCAGCCCACAGCATCTGGAGTTGTCTTTGGTGTACCTCCTATATCTTCACCCTAGTGAGGTATAAATGAGTAAGGTCAAGGGCAGAGGCCTGGAGTCTGTCCCCGGGACCTCTCTTCCAGATGGGTATTGATCTTTTAATCAGTACTCTTTGGCTGTGCTCAACCAGTTATGACCTTGCAAAATCTCAAAACAGTTTTATGAAGTCTTCTCAGAATAAAATCCTGGTTACCATTTGTGTATTATTTTCTTTAGGGAACATGCTATGTGTATCTATGAGTCATGAAAAACTTGCTATTTCTTTTTTTCATAAAGGTCTTACATTTAACATGCTTCCTGCATAAGTCCGTAATTCAACATGTTCTGACACAAATGATAATCAAGTAAATATTAAGGCTTGCCTTGACAAAATAATATCTTGTCAAAACTTTTTATGAGAAAATGAATGAAGCCATTTCACTTTATAAAATTAATTTAAAATAAAAGTTATACGTTAGAAGAGTTTGCACAGTGATTTCTGTATGGAATGAAGTTTGGCTGCTTTTTCAATAGAATCAAAAGAATATGTAAATACTATGAAGAAGTTAGCATAAGCCCTTACATTTTCAGCATAAAGTTTTCAGATTGGTCAGATTAAGACCAATAGACTTGTTCAAAGAAGTCCACATTGCCAGTGGGAGAGGCAGCCATGGAGCCCAGGGCATCAGTGCTGCTGAGTCGAGCCTGGCCTTTTCAGCAATGTGCATTAAGAAGTTTTGATTGGCCAAAGGACTTTAGAAAATGCTAGAAGACAGGCAGTATAGCTATGGTGTTAAGCAGAATTCTAAGATGGTCTCTAAGATTCCCGACCCCTGGTGTACATGCCCTACAGAATCCTCTCTACTGGAGTATGAACAGGACCTGTGAACATGATGGCTTATCACTCCCATGATTAGGTTACATTCTACGGCAAAAGGAATCTTGCAGATATAAATAAGGCCCCTAATCAGCAGACTTTGAGTTAATAAAAAAGGAGATTCTCCTGGGTGGGCCTGACCTAGTCAGGTGAGCACTTAAAAGAAGTCAGAGAAATTTGAAATGAGAGAGGTTCTCCTGCTGGCCTTGAAGAAGCAACTGCCTTGTGGTTGAGAGGGCCACACAGCAAGGACCTCAAGTGGCCTCTAAGACTTCAGAGTGGTCCCTGGTGATGGCCAGTAAGGAAATAGCACTTCAGTCCTACAACCACAAGGAACTAAATTCTGCCAACAACCAGTGAGCTCGGAAAAGGACTCCATCCTCAGAGAAAATCACACTCCTGGCTGATTCCTTGATTTCAGCCTGGAGAGACCCTGAACAGAAGACCCAGCTAAGTTGTGCCTGCACTCCTGACCCACAGAAACTGTAAGATAACAGATGTGTGTTGTTTCAAACTGCTGAGTTTGCGGTAATTTGTTAGTCAGCAGTAGATAACTAATACACATGTAGGCGAGTTAACAGTAGGGAGGAGGGCTGTTCAGAGGGAGCGGAACTCAGGATGACACTTCCAGAGTAAACTGGCTTCCCTGATGGTTGATTTTCATATGGCCACAGAAGAAAATGTTATGGGATGGAGATTTCACACTGAATATTCCACACACAAAGATTATCTTTTCCTCTGCTGCAGTGGTTCGCAAACTGCAACATGCTTCCAAATCACCTGTAAGGTGTGTTAGATCTGATGGCTAAGCCCCACCCTCCAGGGTTTCCAATTCAGCAGGTCTGGGGTAGGGCCTGAGAATTTGCATATTTAACAAGTTCCCAGGTGAGGCTGCTGCTGGCCCTGGGACCCCACTTTGAGCACCACTGCTCTATGATAGATGAAGAGGTTCCAGTTATTTTTAATATTTGATTTCTATAGCCAACCTTTTCCCCATTTGACATGAAAACGTTTCACCAAGATTTTTTTAAACCAAGGTTAAGATAAAAAGAAGGAATGGAATGTGATATACCTTTGAGCAGTCCAAAATCTTTTTCATTCTCCAAGTAATCATCCAAGAACTTCTATTTGGGTGGCATGATGGAAGACCAATAAACATGATGCTCTTTTCTTTAACCATAGGTTACAGGTCAATCCGGGGGGGGGGGCTTGCGGGATCTCCATGTTTTCCCTATTTGCCATCACCGCCCCACATCCCAGGTGTCAGTGGTCCCTGCAGCATCTTGCATCCATGGCATGCCCCTCCAGACCCTCGTTCCCAGGTGGCAGCAGTGAAGAGGTGCTTTGGAGGAGCAGAAAGTCCTCTACCTGCACCAGTCCTGACAAGTTGCTTCATCATGAACCCCTCTGAGACATAGCAAGGACATCAAAATGGGAGCAAAAATGAAGTCTTGACTGAGATTTGGGAATCCGCAGAGATTCCACCATGTACAAATCCCAAAAGACTATTTAAAATAAGAAGAGGGCCCATCTCTTGCCAGCAGAAGGGAGATTCTGCAGGGATCTTGAGTGTACATCAGGGCAAACCGAGAGATGGGAAAAGCAGAGGGGAAAAGGTTCTTGATGCCACTATGAATACGAACTGGAGACTGCTCTGGAATTCGATTCTGCAGGAGCAGAGAGTGAACGTTATTTTAAGATATAACTGAATAATTATTTATTTGGGAGAACTCAGCATTATCACGTTATCCAAAATAATCCCCATTGCTCATGCTTGTCATAAAGTTTGCTAATAGTCTGGATGGCAGGGGGAGGTGGGACCCTAACTGAAAACAGCTGTTAAAATTGAAAATGAGAATTACGCCTTGTTTTTATTACTTTGTTCATGATACAATCCTGAAAGAGGGGAACTGAGTGATTATCCGAGTAAATGTCTATTTATATGCAGAATGTAGGTGTGCTTCAACTTTGCATTGCAAAATAAAAATGACTGATCTTTCCCATTAAAACAGTGTGGGTCACCCCAGCTGCCAGCGTTTATGCTTTTACTTATTTATGTCTTCCCTAAGGAGATACAGGCACTTTGCGGGCCCTTCCCAAGCTGCTGTAATTGATGGAGAGTTGGACTTCTTTTAATCCAAGTAATGCCGAGTGTCTGCAGCTTTGGTAATCGGATCCTACCAGCTTTAGAGACTACTGCCAAGGGATCCAGAGCCCAGAGGTTTGGCAACGTCATTTAATCATCGCAAGAGGATTACAGAGTGCAAAACAAGCCCCCAAACAGCGAGGAGATGGGCCAGTTCAGAAACTGACTCAGGCTAGGGAGCTGCCCAGGCTCACCCCCTCTCACAGGGCCTTGCACCCCAGCTCTCGAGCTGCCTTCACCTTGGCCAAGGCCGGCATCCTTTGTGGCACATGGGAGAGAAAGGATGTCAAAGGGAATTGACTTTGGATCAGAGAAATAAACAGTGTCTGATCATCTGTCAGGCTCAGGGTTGGTGAATCCCAAACCAGGGTACCCAGGTTATCCTGGTGTGGGAAGGTCAAGGCCACAGTCTACCCGGTGAGAGCCTCTGATGGAGAAGCCAAATGGCAAATTTAGAAGCTGTCCCTTGTCTCGTTAAAGTGAGACATTGCTGCTATCTGTGATGTTTTATTTACCAACAATAATACAGTTTACATTGAGAGCAATAGCTTGTTTGCCATTCAATGAATGCTTTATAGCAGGAATTAAGGGTGATTCGTGACTAGGCGCGGATCTGGAATTTCTCAATTACAACCCCAGCTTCAGGGGCCTCTCTCCACTCTGGGTCTAAATCTGGAGGCTCCCAGGTGAAAACCTTTAGTCCTTCTGCTCCGGACGGCTCCAGCTGGCAACAAGGCCCCGGAGAGGTCGTCACTGTTTGCGCGCCAAGTGTGCCATTTGCTTGGCTCTCCCTTGCACGAGTTCCTGGACAAAGGAGAATTCTAACACAAAGCCCACCCCTTGCAGCACAAGTTTCTAAAAGGCAACTTGAGTCACTAAAAAAGTGCAATTGCAGACTCCTGTGTAAATCTGATTTGCCATGCTAGGCCAAGCTTATTTTATTACATACATTCTGCATTCTAAGAACTAATAACTTCATATTGTAAACATTAAGCATACAGAGTTAAAGTTCAAGGCCACATTAGATCATTGATTGTCCCTTTTGTCGTGTATCTTTGGCTGGCCGAGATCAACTCGTAGTGTATAAATGCATAAGTTATATAATTATTATATAAAAAGGAAAAAAAAAAAAGCCATTGACTTGTATACTTCATTCTGACAAACGCACAGCGTTCGCGACTCAAAAGGAAACCTGGAGCCCGCCTCGCCCCGATGCCTAGGTGATTTCGGATCGCAGTAGCCCAGAAGGCTAGCTCTTACCTGACCCTGTGGAGAGCAGGGCCCTCACCTAAGGATGAGGTCCTGAATGTTTCTTTTAAATATCAGACAATTCCAGTTACAATTTTTCTTTTGATAAACAAACAAAAAGAGAGATGCACGACTTTGTTTCTGAATTCTACTACTTGCCCTGCCTCCGTGACGCTGTGTCCTTCCTCGTAACACTGGATTTGGTATAACACTGACCGTATGGAACCGCAAGTCTCCATGACTCAATTCTCTGCAGGACCGACACCGTCCTAAGTCCAGTCTTTACTGCTCGAGAAGTTTCTTTCCCAGTCCTTGCCTCCTCTTCTGCTTCTTCCTCTCCCGCCTCATCTGTCTACACCCACACGCTTACCCTCCAGACACATTCTCAGTCCCTCCCTTCGGCTCAGAGCTCCTGTCCTATCATAAAGGAGTTGGAAGCTTTGGGTTGTCTTCACAGTTGGAGAGAGCTGACCGCTCTCCATCAAATGGAATGAATCTGATTTCGCCCAAAACTGCAAGTGCTGATGAGTTCCCTATCAATGTCTATCGATGGGCCACAGTCTCTTTTCTTTTTTTTCTGTGTTGATATGTTTCTCTTTTTAAATACAGGTAGTTTTTTTTTTTTCCTTCAAATGACATTAGAAATGGCATGTTAGGTCCAGACTGTGTTATCTCTATTGCTTGAGTTTAATCCCAGTTTAATGCATGAACAGGATCCCAAAGGCTCCTCTAAGGTTTACACACTTCTTCAGAACATTTTCTTTGGCACTTTGTCCTCATGACTTCATGCTTCTACTTACAATGCCTTTCACAAGGTTGGTCCACAGATGATCTGTCCACGTACATTACACTTGTAGCATCCTCTTTATCTCTGTAGTAATATTTTAGTAATTCCCTCCCACTGAGAGTCTCTGGATCTCTTCCCCGGCTTCCTCCCCCTCAGCCCCAGTCAAGCTTTTTCATTCCTCTTGAGGCACTTCTGATTCATGGTCTCCGATAGAGCTTGTGGCAATTGGTTGGCGGTTGCATGTTGCTGGGAAAGGCCTCTCTCGGGTCTTTAGTAGTAAGTGCCCAGATGCGAAGGCATATGGCTGGCTGGGAGCCTAGTGTTAGGGTAGATCCCTCCTGTTGGTGAATTCCAGTATGGGTTTGGGGCAGCAAAAAAACTGGACGATGTCACGGGGAGGGCTGGAGGGTGGGGGGCCACAAAGTTCATCTTCTGTGGGTGGGTGTGATAGGAGCCCATGTAAGGGAGGTCCGAGGGGTACTTGTACAGGGAGGACTCTGGAGGGTGGGGCTGCAGGGCCTGGGCGATCCCGTGAAAGTCAAACTTGTAGGCATAGCGCTTCCCGTGGACTTTGGTCATGATGTTTTTATCATAGTAGTAACGGAGGGCCCGGCTGAGTTTATCATAGTTCATGTTGGGTTTGCTTTTCCGTTCTCCCCAGCGCCGGGCCACCTCATCTGGATCTGTCATCTTGAACTCCCCGTTGGTGCCTTCCCAGGTGATGCAGTTGGAGTTCGAGCTGTCTGACAGGAGCTCCAGGAGAAACTGCCACAGCTGGATCTGCCCGCTCCCTGATGAGGTGGGAAAAGACAAGAAAACCCCAGTGAGAACAGGATCTGAGCTAAAGGGGTCCTTTCTTCAACGACAGAAGAGGGGGCTGTGGCGTCCCACCCAGACTTCCTTTACCAGGCTGTGCGCCCATCCGTCAGCGGCTGGGGTATTGGCTGCTCTTGTCCCCCAGATCCCCCTGCTTGTCTCCAGAGAACTGCCCTTGGCTGAAGAGGCGCTATTTCATCCACCCCCAGGTAGCCCACAGCCTGATGGACTGACACAGGGTACCAGAGGCCGGCCCCCTTGCCTCGAAGAGGGACCAATTCTGTGATGCTGGCCATGCCCCGGGCTCCGCATGGGATCAGACAAAAGCAGGGCTCCAGCGAAGTCCACAAGCTTCCTTCACTTTCCCCGGTCCAATCCTGCGTCCTCACTCCCTCTCTCCTGAGAAATACCCTTAATTAATCACTTGCACAAGTATCCTTAGCCCAAGCTCTGTGTCTAAGGAAGCTGACCTAAGATGATGATCCTTGGTGACTACCAGGCTGATCTAAAGATCCAGGTCCTTCCTGGAAATGCAAAGAGTTCCTAGAGGTCAGAGTTCAGGTTTGTTCCATCCATTTCTGACTTCCTTAGAAGAATAGCCAAGTCAACGTTGTGTTTTGGGGGTGGAAGGGCTTACTTTTCCTCTTTTGCGAGGCAGAAAGCGCTGTTATGTGGCTGGCAATAATGACTTAATACCATTTATATTGGCTAGGTCAAGTAAAATAATAAAAGTCAGATTTAGGAAATGAACTTCAAAAAGTTTATGGAAAAAAATCGAGAATGGAAGTAAACACCGTTATTTCTAACATAACATTTGGCTGGCATGCAGAAAGCCATTCTGTCAAAACTTTTCCTAGAACAGAATTAACCCACTCAAAATGAGGAAGTTTAGAAAAAAGCTGGCTCTGTTTCAAACCAGATCACCCATTTCCAGTATTTAGGCAAATGCATCTTAACGGAAATCCATGTGTTGTCCCTGCGTTGCAATGCCAATTGTGTTAAGCAGAGTTTCCAAAAGAAAAAACTGTAACAATGAGTGATTGCAAGCCCTCTTGGGGCTTCCAACAGAGTCAATGAGACCTCATTTGACTGGGTGGACACAGAACCCTCTTGATCCCATTGGAGACCTATAGATGTGGCTTTTTGGTTTTATTAAATTCAGAGAAAAATCCAGGCACACCATTCTAGACTCTATGCTACAATACTTTAAGATGATTGATGGCTCCCTAAAAGAGAGGAACATGCAAATATCAACAGTCATACCAGGAGTACCAGGAGAGGCGAAGTACCGGGAATATCTGATCCTGAGTACCAGGAGAAGCTAAGATGCTTTAAGCAGATTTTAGAAGCTTTGAAAATGGACACATGAGGCAGGTCTTTCCTCCCAAACTCCCAAGCACTGCCTTGGGCTTATTACCAAAAAGATTATCTTGTATTATACTATCAATAAATATCAGTAGATAATGATAAAATCATTAAAGGAACTGTTGACTATTCAGGGAATTGATGAAATGTAAAACTCAATTATAGACGTGTTTTCTCTAAATCCTCCCCACTAGCTCACTAGATAAATTGTCCAACTCATAAATCTTTGTTTCCATGTTGGCTACATGGAAATGGATATGTTTGTGACTTTATCCGTACAACAGCATCATGAGAAAGGTCAGCCTTTTCTGAATTTGTTCTGGAAAATTAGCATTTTCAGTCTAGCAACACATTTGAAATGTATTAACAGCTTGTAGTTCATCGCAATGGAAGCCTTTGCTTTTTCGGGACCACATATTCAAACTGTTCTCAATCAAGTTTTCTTGCCCCCAACATTTCATTAATATGCATTTAAAAAATACAAAGAATAGTTTGAGAAAACCATATGGTTTTAGTATATATATTGTAACCAAAGGATTACTACTTGAAAAAAAATTCCATATATGACCTGGGAATAGGGAAAGACATAGATTTTTGATTTAACAGTGTAACATATGTTTCAATATAAACACATAGAGTTGTTTGAAAATAAATATTCACTGTCAACCTCCTCCCATACAGAGAACAATCCCACAGATTTTGTATCAATACACAGATCTTCCTAAACAGTCAAACTTATACTTGGTATCTATTCAAACCTTGGTATTGCCTCTGGGGAATTTGTCCCTCACCCACTTCCTTTATAAACATGTATAGGAGAGAACCGGTGTACAAAAGTGTTTTCCCATCTCTCCTGTTTCTGAAGAACTAGTAAGTCAGGGAACTAAATTCATGGCTAGAAACTCAAAGTTCAAAGGATGGATGACGAATTTCTCCCTAGACGATTTTACCCATCAGCCCTTGTACACAGTGCTCGGGCCTCTGAGCATTTCAAGAGTCTATGGGAATAAGACACCTGTAAACAAAACTCATCAGCTTCCGAACCTGAGAACAAAACCATAAATGCAAATCAATTAATGTTTAAGTAGATGTTATAAAATGTAACATTATGTCAAGCTCATTACTTGTTAAATTTAATATAACAAAATCCACTGCGTTCACAGTCTACAGCAGGTTTTCTCGCTGTTCGAGAATCCTCAAGGGGGCACAATGTTTGCTGAGAAGTTATAGTCAGTGGTAAATTAAACGAGTTACTTGTGGCCACGAATTTCAAAAGCAATTTATTAAATTCTTCGTTTACTGTCGAAACAATAACACTTACTGTGCACCGAAGGTGCATTTTAGAATATAGAATAGGGATTCCAGAACACGAATGCCTAAGATTTGGAAGCCTGAGAGTGGCTTGGGTATTCCACTGGCCAAACCAACAAGTAAAGGGAGATGCTCTTATAAGACCGGACCTTGCACCCAAACAGCCTCACCACCTGCACCTCAAGAATTACCTTCTTCAGAAAAACTCTTCGTATCTATTTTCTCTCTCTATCCTGATAACCACCTTTGGAACATCAGTAAGGAGTAGCTACTTTTGCCCTAGTTTTGTCCAAGGTAATTAACTAAAAAGGCAGGACCGGGAGGTGGGGGGACCCAAAGATGTCGGCTGCCCACCTACAGGAGAGTCCAGTGGGGTGAAGGGGCATGGGGTGTGGCTTCAAAGAAGACAGAAGGCAATCCTTTAATTCTGGGGAAGAAAGTGTTCTCCAAATGCAATTAAAAGAAAAGAAGAGAAACATACTAGTGAAGAGGTACAGCCTGAGCAAAAAAGGGCAAAACATCTAAACGGTTTATAAACCACAGAGAAAAGCACAGGTGGGGGTGAGTCAGCAGCTGTGGGTCAAGTAGGAGGGGTGTCCCCAAGCAGGGCACTCAGCAGCCAGCTGATGGAGGAACAGAGCCGTAAATAAAGCAGAGAGGGTCTTTAAAGCAGCAAGCACCACAGTGGCAATCACTTGGGCTACTTTCTACAGTAGCTGGAGGTGCTGCAGAAAATCCCACGTGCACAGCCTGGACCCCCCAGCGCATCGGGATTCAGGCAGCAGGCATGTGTCTCAGACGGAAGGCTTTGTCTGTGGCTCAGACAGGGCTTGTTGCGGGGGTGGGAGGGGCAGGACAGTATGGTGGCCGGAAGCACCCCTTTGGAGTTGGCACTGTCGCAGCTGAATCCTGGCTCTGCTCACCTGGCTCTCTGTGCCTCAGTGTCCTTGTCTGCAAAATGCAGGTGATGGTAATACTCTCAAGATGGTAGTACCATCTTGCAGGATCACTATGAGGGTGAATTCGGTACAGAAGTGCTCTTATCATGATTTGAGCTGGAAACCAGGACTTAAAGAAAGGTACATCCTGGGCTTCCCTGGTGGCGCAGTGGTTGAGAGTCCGCCTGCCGATGCAGGGGACGCGGGTTCGTGCTCCGGTCCGGGAAGATCCCATATGCCGCGGAGCGGCTGGGCCCGTGAGCCATGGCCGCTGAGCCTGCATGTCTGGAGCCTGTGCTCCGCAACGGGAGAGGCCACAACAGTGAGACGCCCGCCCGCGTACCGCCAAAAAAAAAAGAAAGGTACATCCCTTGCCTAGAGCCAGGAGATGCCAAAGGAAAACAACCACCTTCCCCCAAAAAACCCCATGCTGGCCAGGCAAAAGCTGGGAATGGTGGTATTCTCAGAGCTGGCCAGCATCACTGAATGCTGACTGGTACCAGGCATCATTCTGAACATTTTCCACGTGTTTATTTAATCCCCCTCCCCCCAGAATCATGTGATAGCCCATTGTAGGGGTGAGGAATTAGAGCCCAAAGAGGTAGAGTGACTTATCTTGCCCAAGGTCAGCAAGGGTTGGAACCCAGATTCGCCTAGAATCTGGTGCTGAATCACTGCACAACAACACTGCTCTTGCGCCTGGTTTCTGCACACACCTCTGCAGTCTCCTCCAGTCCTTCCCTGGGCCTGGAGCTTGGTGGGTTCCCAGTAGAAGACTGGACACTCCCACCTCCTAACCAATGGAAAAACATCCCTAAAACTGGTCTCTGGTTCCGCATGAAGCAGGTTACACTTTCATGCCCACCATTAGCGACTATCCAGGGAGCACCGAGGGAGCTACTGAACTCCTGCTCCCAGGAAAGCTCTTCCGTGGAAAGGCAATTTCTGTTCATCATAGAAGCCACATTAAATGGTCAGCCATCCTGACGGGACATAAAGGGGCTATGTCGCTAATATCTGATCCAGGACATAATAATGCAGGGACACACTCTTCTCAGCAGAAGAAATACGGTCCAAAGTGCACCCCAAATGCATATTTTGGATAGAGATGTTGCGACGCTGTTATCATCTCGTGCATTCATACTATATGATGTCATCTTTCCATTTAAAATGGTTTAAAAAACGTTTGCATTGTGAAAAGAGGAGAGGCAGCAGTTTAAAGTGGTGAAGGATTTATTTATCAGAGGCTGGGAAACTAGAATCAAACAGGAAGAAGCATTCTCATTAATAGAATGATAAGACATTCTGGTTTTAGGGGGAAAGGCCACATGAAAGTAACTGACACACAGCCTAAGGAGAGATGGAGAGAAGGCCTAATTCATTCTAAACGAAGTAAAAGAAATCTTTATCTTTGAGTCAAAAGTTGGATGTTGCCACTTTCCCCAGGCCCAATGGGCACAGTCTTTGCTTACGATGCCAGTGTCGCGGACCTCTTAGGTACCAAGACATTTTCCCAGGCCAGTGATGGGTCTGCAGTCTCCTCCTTGCTCGGTCCCAGGTCCCTCTACCCGCCGTGGGCAACCCCAGGCTGCTGGGAACAGCGTGAATAGACACTAAGCCCTCTGCTTAGGGGCCAGCAACTCTCTTTGGCCCCAAGGCACCAACCAAGCCACACCTTTGAACTGCAACAATGTGGGCACAGACTTATGTTTCACTTCACCAATCTGTGTGGGTGAAAGGGTCGGTTTGGTTTTGTTTGGTGCAGTTTGACATGTTCCTCCTCTTCATCCCTGACCTCAGCCTCATCCCAAGCATTGAAACAGTTGTGAAACTGAAAGGAAATCCTTTCTTTCTATTCTCTTGGTCCTCATTCTCCAAGACCTCCCTCTTCCAGGCTCACTCAGTGGCAGTGGAGAGCCAGAAAGTATCAATAAAAGCAGATTTTGGAGACAGAGAGTCACGGTTCAAACCTGGCCTCCCTTCTTATGGGCTGTGTGACCCAGGAGAAGTTACCTAATTTGTCTGGACCTCTGATTCCTTTTCCGTAGGACGAAGATAATGACCTCCCAGGGCTGTTCTGAGACAGACATTTGCCCAGGCATGATATGGGGGAGGGGTGGGGGGAAAGCTATTGAATTGTTATTTCACATTATTGTATTAACTTTCCCAGCGTGTTCCAGCTTCCGTCCTGTTCCCCTTTCTAATCTATCCTGAACATAGCTGCCAGATCAGTCTTCCTGAAGCCTGACTAATAATAATCATCTCAAAACATAGTAATCGTTTTTATGTGAATGGTTATAAAGGCAGTTGCAAATAGAAAGCTGAGCATAGGCAGGAGGACGGACCAAGACCCCGGAGACGCGGCCACCAGGTGGATGCTGGGGTGAACCTGTGTCCATTTCTCCACAGGAATGGAAGCTCCTTGAGGGTCCAGGATGGTATCTTGTTACTCCTTGCATTCATTTATTCAACCAATAATTATTTAGCACCCGGTCTAGGCCCAAGGGGTAGAGCAATACACAAAACAGACCCTTCTCACTTCTAAGCTGCTTAAAAAATATTTGCTGAATTAGTTAACATTAATCAAAATTTAATGTCAAAGATGTGGATGCCAAATAATGATGCTATTTTATGTTTTCAAAAGTATAGATTCCCTGTGGGGATGTACACTGATTGAACCTAAATTTTCCCATTTCTAACCCCATTTTGGCCTCAATGTATAGAAAATATACATTCCAGCTTGTATTTGCAATACTCCTATGACATCTTGGCATCTGAATTTGCTGTTGAGAATATGCAGCATATGCTGTGAATTTCTGAAGTGGATGCCAGCACAGCTGGTTCTGATCTGAATACAAACACATCAAACAATTTGGTTGGCACTGAAGCGTGATGACAGGTGACAATCCTTGGCAAGGGACAGGTTACAAATGGGCCAATTAAGAATCTGTACTTTCTCCTGGCACCTGAGTTCAGAAATAGACCATTCATTGAAGATGATCCTAGATTTGAAGTCTTGTGGTTGTCATTATGGTTCTTTTTTTTTTAAGATATTATTTTATCTGCTAGTGTGATGGGTTGAATTGTGGCCCTCCCCCCAAATTCATATGTTGGACTTGCCCAGTACCTCAGCATGTGACGCTATTTGGAAATAGGGTCTTCAGAGAAGTAATCAAGTTAAAGTAATATCATTTGAGGGGGCTCTAATCCAATATGACTGGTGTCCTTAGAAAAAGGGAAATCTGGACACAGACACATATAGAGGTAAAGAGATACAGGCAGAAGACGGCAGCTATAAGCCAAGGAGAGAGGTCTGGAATAGATCCTTCTTTCATGGTCCACAGAGGGAAATAACCCTGACCACTTGATTTTGGACTTCTGTCCTCTAGAACTAGGAGACAATAAATGTCGATGTCTAAACCCCCAGTCTGTGGTACCTTGTTAGAGCAGCCCTAGGAAACAGATACAGTTTGGATTAGGTAATGATGCTCTTTGCGGAAGCTACATCTTAATGTATAACCTGACCCAGTTTTTTCCACTTAGGCAAATAGTCCAGCGAGACCTACAACTTCAGCTTGCTCAGTGGAAGGGATTTCTTGTCTATACAAGTGCAGTTTCAAAATAGCTACTGCCTAAAAGATAACTTTATAAGAGCAAAATCGTCAGCAGTATCTCACCTGGATTTGCAAGGCGGCTACTCGTGGGTCCAAGAATCTGATAAGGATCTACAGCAAAAAGAAAAGAAGTCAGATCCCAAAGACATAGTTGTGAGCAGGTAGGATGCAGCTCCAGGAATAATGCTGACCCACTGGTGTTTCCAGATCTCAGAGCTGAAAATGTCCCCCACGTCAAAGTCCCCCAGCACCACTTCCTGTATTAGAAAAGATGTCACATGGGTCTGAGTGATGCTTCTCAGTAAAGGTCTCCTAGCTGGTGGCCAAGCTCAGATTTGGCCCAGGGTTCCCAACACCTAGCCCAGCGCCCTCTCCATCCCAGGATTTAAACAGGGCAGATGTATTCTGCCAGGGCCGTGTGGGCCGTGACGCTCAGCACACGGGCGGCAGCATCCTGCCACTGTGTTTCCGCACTGGACTTGGCACACACGCTGATGTTGCTGTATGTGACCTGGAAGGTGAAAATCAAAGAACTGCTAGGCCGCAAAGAAGCTGCCTGTGGGCACGCAGCATGTTTTTTCCATATTTATTGCACGGGTTTTGGAAATGTTTTAGCAAAATCTCAAGTCATTCCCAGTTGAGTAGACTGATAATTTAGTCCCTGGTTTACATACGGAGCAGTCCTAAAGAAGACGAAGGAACATCAGTTTAACTTAGAAAGTGACACATTTTAGAAAGATGCTGCTAAACCTGTTTCTTCTTTTATGGCCACCAAGATGCTCTGTGAAACATACCTAGCTGAGGACGCTGGTCTTCAGTTTTGGGCACTGTGGAAGGAGATGGCTGAGCAGCTGAAAATCCAAAAAACAAAGAGACAATTAGTTATAACTTGTATTTGCTACCAGACTTTGATGCTGTTGTATCATCATTCCATCATTTACCTTAGTTATTAACATAATAGCCTTACTCTTATAATAAGAAACATGGTAAGAAAAAAATTTCCTTTCTAATGAAACCAAATGTAAATGTGGTAGCAAAACGAGGGCACTTTTTAAAAATTTATTATTATTTTTAAAATACTTATTTTTAAATAAGTATTTATTTTTAAATATACTTATTTTAAAAATTTATTTTTACCCCACTTTTTGCAAAACTAAAAAAAATTTGAGATGGTTTACAAAACAGATTAAAATGAATCAACTCTAAAATAAAAAGATAAAGGGAAACCACCAGGAAAATATAAAGTAAGGAATACTATAAACATGGCCAAGATTAGGAAATCACCCAGTATTTAATCTGTACTCAAGCATCCTATGAGACATGCATTTGTCCAGAAATGCATTACATCATTCATTACATCATTCACTTCTTCTTGTTATAGAAATAGGTATAATGCCAATAGAGAAAGAATCATTGCATTTAAAGATCAGTTGCGCTTTGTTGCCAAAGGGACAAATGTATGTTGAAAAAGCATAGTTTGGCTACAGAAATTATCATTTACTGCATCAAGAGTTACCCACTGCCTTGTGATGTGAGGATTCAAGGCAGTGGGAACCAACACTGTACCTTTCGACTGGGGGGTGGGGTGGCCGTGACTGGTCCAGGCTGATCTCCTGGGTGGTTCGTAAGGTAAATCTGTAAAGATAAATAAATTGACTAAAAGATCAATGATGTAACTTGATAACAGCTATTTTGTGTGCTTTTTTTTGTTTTGTGTTTATTAGCATCAATATTGTGCAAGAAAACCCAGTTATCCAAAGTAATATTCAACCTGGATTCCACGAGATTTGGGTTTTATTTACAAATGATAACTTTGTATCTTTTATTGATCTAACAGTTGCACCCATTAATCTGAAAACTCCCATGGATGGATTCTCTAGGAGCTGGCTGACTCTTCTAAGGTAATTTCCTGCAATCCTAGGTCAAGACCATATCAAAAGTTTCTTACAATCTAATTTTTCCTGCTTCCCGCTGGAATTGACATAAGTCCATCACCCCTTTATTATCTTCATGACCTGTCTGAGACACAGCCTACAACGTGGATGAATCAACCGATTTCCTACGTGAAGTCTCACACTAGATCCACCAAATGACGTTCACGTTCCTCCCTTTTCTTCTTCCTTGGAAACGAGCACTGCCTTCTCTTACTTGCCAGATGCCTCTCTCAGCCACCCCTCATTTTCCCTCATCCACTTATATTAAATCAGTCTTAAGGGTCTAGTTATTTTTCTTCTTTTATTAAAATTAATTTTTATTGGAGTATGGTTGCTTTACAATGTTGTGTTAGCCTCCACTGCACAACAGAATGAACCATCCATACGCATACAGATGTCCCCTCCCTTTTGGACTTCCCTCCCATTTAGGCGGGTCTAGTTATTTTCCTACGCAAATGTCTACTCTTTCTCCTTCACTAAATGAATTTAGAATTTCTCTAAAATGAACTGTAAGACTGAAATAGTACTGCCCCCGCAAAACACTGGCAATGCCGTAGAGCTGAAGTATATGCCAATGATTTTTTTTTGTATTTATAATGTATTGCTATTTGTCCCATAAAACTTCATCACACTTTGCATATGCAAATTTAATAATTATACTTCTGCATCCTCAGTGCAAGTTCTATTAATGATTATGACTCTATGTCATTTCAAGTTTCCTTTAAAAATATATTCCAGAAACGTTATTATGCATGCTCTTACTAACTGTGCCTACATAAAGCTGGGGAGTGGGGTGGCCAACTACACGCAATTTTATTACAGAACCATTTCAAAACTACAACTTGGATTGACGGGTCTCGGTCCAATGCCATGTGTCATTCTGGGCCAGCTGAAAGCCATAGCCAGGTACTTCAGCAGGTGTTCTGCTGCCAGTCACCTGGAGATGACTATAAAATCTCACTTGAAGAGATTTTAAACTTTGTTTAAAATTGGCAGTTTGGTGGGTCAATCTTGAAAAAGCTTGTTGACTGTGTTGCAGAAGACATGTCTCTTCCTAGTTTCATATCCCAGAGAGAATAGCAATGAAATGCAACGTGAAATCCAACGCAGAATTGCCTTAATTTATTTGGTCTGTTTGGCTACAAGCATCTCGACTAGTGTGGTCCGTGAAATCCTACCCTCCAGAGCTTTGGTTGAATTCGATAATTTTTCTTTTGAAACTCTCCTATTGCTCACCACTCCCTCTCCACTGGCATTTCTGTATTTTTGGACTGTAAGCGTTTCCCACCCAGTTCCTCAGATTCTCACTTTTCTGGTGTTGAGGTTACACGTGGGAATTAAATCTGCAGTCGCTATCAATTTACAACTAAATTTCAACTTAAGTTGCTGGGAGCATTTGCACACAGATTCTCATCTAGTTGCATTTTGTCTAGAAAATGGTTAGGCAGAGTTTCAATTTGAGAATTGTCTCAGAAAGAAAAATCTACTAGCAGGGCAACTGTAACAGCATCTCCCCTACTTTAGGAGCAGACAGCCATATCAACATGGGGCTTCTGTCTACCAAATGAAAAAGCAAGAGAATCCAGAAATATGTTCTGGGTCCTTGTTTCTCCGCAGACTAGCTGTATTGGCAATGTCTGGAAGCTCGTTAGAAATGCAGAACCTCACTCTAGATCTATTGAATCAGAATCTGCATTTTACCAGATTCTGGTAAAAAATAAAATAAAATAGAACTACCATATGATCCTGCAATCACACTCCTGGGCATATATCTGAAGAAAACCATAATTAGAAAAGATACAGGCACCCCACTGTTCATTGCAGCACTGTTTACAATAGCCAAGACATGGAAGCAACCTAAATGTCCATCAACAGAGGAATGGATAAAGAAGATGTGGTACATATACACAATGGAATATTACTCAGACATAAAAAAGAATGAAATAATGCCATTTGCAGCAACATGGATGGACCTGGAGATTATCATACGAAGTGAAGTAAGGCAGACAGAGAAAGCCAAATATCATATGATATCACTTATATGTGGGATCTAAAAAAAACCGATACAAATGAGCTTATATACAAAACAGAAAACAAAAAGATGATACAAATGAGCTTATATATAAAACAGACACAGAAAACAAACTTATGGTTACTAAAGGGGGGGAGGGATAAATTAGGAGTTTGGGATTAACATATGCTCACTACTATAAATAAAATAGATAACCAACAAGGACCTACTGTATAGCACGGGGAACTATACTCAATATTTTGTAATAACCTATAAGAGTAAAGAATCTGAAAAAGAAAAAATATATATATACATATATATATATATATATATACACACAGTTTTATATGTATATATAAAATGGAATCATTTTGCTGTACATCTGAAACTAACATGATATTGTAAAACAACTATACTTCAATTAAAAAAAAGAATCTGTATTTTAACATGGTCCCATTTAACTTGGGTGTACACTGAAGTTTGAGAAAGCCTGTTCTAGACAATTTCCACTATTCTTTTCTAAAAATCTGTGTTCCTACAGATAAGGATTTCAGAAATGCTATCTGAGTGTGTTAACACAAATAAATGTGTGGAAAGAGTTCTAGATTGAATGCTTTCACCTGAAACATTAGAAATGGAATTAATAGCAAGTGTCAGTAGTTAGTCTGCTACTACTTTTTGCCCATGAAATGTGACTGGAAGAAATTAAACACCAAACTACTAATACGAAAATATTTTGAAACTCTTAATTCATAAAGTCCTTCTTAGAGTGTGTAACCGTGTCTCATCCTCCCTTGAAAATCAGTCAGGCCCTAAACAACTCCAAGTCTGATTTTTTGCCAAGAACTGGAGATGTTTATATGAACAATGATTAATGTGTTCATGAACATATTGCCATGGAAGATAAGTGGGCTTTTGTTTTTGTTCATGAAATTCTGCTCCAGTGTTCTCTTATCAGCTACAGATCACAGGCCATGGGCACCAAGCCCCCCTCCTGTGGGATGTGACATTGGGGGGTGTTGAACTAAGGCTTGCTGAGATGGGAGACAATCATCTCAGTGACCTTGTCAGCAGCTACAACACCTCAAAGCAGAGCCAGTTTTGAGCAGTTCTGCTTTTTGGCTCCTTGAAAAATTATTACTCTGTGTACATTTGCTATTTGCCTCTTATGGAGAGTAGATCATAAGACTTCTAGGAAGAACACAGTATACATTTCATTTTTGGTGGTCATTTCAATCCACTCTCCATTTCTCTTCAACTTTAATCTTCAAGGTCATTAACTCTTAGACTTGGCAGAAGGTCCTGTGTCAGGGACAGCTGCTTTCTGGCATGGGTTCTGCTATATTTTTTCTGTAACAGACAGTGTTTTAAAACAACTTTATAAAAGCCATTTCACAGGCAGCTGAGGGTTACCAAAGAAGTATGCTATATGCCGTGATCTAGACCAAACACCATGAAAACTACAAATAGGGAGTTTGACTGGTGTTGGCCCCCTCCACCCCAGCACCTTTGTTTATTTCCTGGGAGTCAAGATCAGTTCCTGATTCTGAATGAGACTCCTTCCCCCAACCACTCCCTTCCCTAGACATCAATGATGTAAGCAAGCATCCTTGCTGCCCTTCGTGCAGGATTAAGTTCACCAAGCTTTACACTCTCCTTTCATCAAGATTACTGAAGAACAGTCCACTAGCCCTCTTGACATCTACCCACCACTTTATTTTTTTAAAGGACCAGAACTTGGATCATGGGAGAGCTTATCCTCATGCTGGGGATCCATGCCACATGTACAAAGTAACTCTGGAGGTCCCTGGTTGCACTGGATGTGAAAGGTTGAATTTTGCCACTCTCAATGAACTTAGATGCTAATGGCAAAGACAAAGACCGAGAGCTATTGGCCTAAACCAATCTATAAACCCCTATTTAATGCAAGGAATTTTCAGGGTCAAAGCCGACTGACATGATTAAATCACTCTCTCGTGTCTTCCTCTAGCTCTCCCTAGGGTCTTCTAAACTCCTCTGTCAAAGACAGGGAGAGCTGGGGGCATTGTGCCTTCCCTTTTCAACTAGGCGTACAGATGTACAGATCTGTGGTTAGAGTATAGTTAGGGCAAAGCCAAGAATGCATTTTCAGCCATTTGCTGTGATACAGGCTTTACTTAACTGAGGACACAGTGCACTGGCTGCGTCATCTTGCTATGACTGGAGATGCTGAATGGCACTGAGCTGCAAACTCCAAAGGAGGAATCATTGCAGATTCCGAGAAACCCTTGAGGAGATCCAGCTGAAAAGGGAAAGTCGAGGCTGCACTTGCTGACCCGTCTCCAGTCTCCTTCGATAAAATCCTAGATGGGTATCATGGTGCATGGATTACCATGGTGACGGAGGAGGGGAGGATGGGGTTACAGATCGTCCTGGGCACACACCAGAGCTTTCACATACACTGCTCCTAGGACGCCAGGCAGGGTTCACATCATGAGGTCAAAAACCAGCTTGCAAGTTTCTCTAAGTCAGACCTGTCTCTGTTTATGTCACTTGAGGCCTCAAGGGGCCATGGCCCCCAAAAAAGCATGTGTTCAGCAAAGAAGGAGGGTGTTTACGGGGGAGATGGGGAAAGGGCTTCTGGTCATAATAACTGACTACCCAAGAAACACATGCGACACCATGAAATTCGATCATAAAAAAAGAACGTAAATGGATCTGCCTATGTGCTAGCACTTTCTAAGAGGAGAGGAGAGACTCATCTAAATGCTAATTCAACAAAGGGATCGTGAAAGAGGGTGCATTTTGAATCAGGAAAATCTGGATAAAATTAATAGGAACAAGCACAGGCAGAGAGGGGATTGAGGCATGAACAAAAGAGTATATTGTCCATCATGTGTTATCCTGTAAGGTCACTGAACAGTCCCGGACAATTGTGGGGGGGGGGAACTGAAAAGACCCAGTAATTGGACAGGGCAGGCAGTAAGGGGACTCTGGAATAAATGATCTTTTTGCGAAGCTGGGCCATGACAAGAAGAAAAGGTAGACGGGGGTGGTTACTTGAGGAGGAAGGAAAGGAAGGAAGTGGGGAGGGGACACTGGGAAGTTGGACTCAGCAGGATGACACAGGTGGGAGGAAGGAGTCCTCTGTCTCCGTGGATGTGGGATTAGAGAAATGGATGGACACAGCAAACCAAGAGTGCAAGGGAACGGGAACTCGGGTCTCTGTCCCCAAGGACCCAAGGACCTCTCCCAAGGAAAGTCAGCAACCAGCTCTTTCGAAAGCAGTCAGATACCCACCAACCAAAGGGATACGGTCAGATTCCCAGTGACCCCTCCCCCAATGATGTACAACACCCATCCCCGCTGAGCCGTCACAAACTTCTCCAACTGCACCGTTATAAGCTTTCACACTCACAAGACTGTTCCTGCAAGGTTGATCACTGGTCCACCCAAGATATACAAACAAGTCTGTTCTCCAAGTTTGAATCCCTCAGTCTGGCTGACAGCAAACCATTCTCTGGCTCATTCACTCTGACTTTCAGTTCTTTGTAGCTCAGACACTAATATTTGTATCTCCTTTCAGAATCACAGCAGCAATCACCAAAACACGTATTTTGGTACAAATCAAGTTTCTTCCAAGTCACACTCGAATGACAGACCCAAGCAAAGAGCATCATCGGGGCTTTGCCAGGTGGATTAGTGTTTGCCACCCTTGTCTCCCCCTGGGCTGAAGCACAGAGGGGTGTCCCAGCCAGAGACCTCCCGGCCACTCTCCTCTCTGACACCTGGACGCGCCATATCTTCCAAATCCACCATATCCTCAAATAGGGAGCAAAGGAGCTCCAGGACCCATTGTTCCGTCTAGGAAGCAACAGGCAGCCGACTGGCTGCTCCGACCATCGTGCTGAACGAACTCACGCGGCCACACAGCCCTGACACCAGCTCACAATCCCTGGCTTTTGCAACTCAGAGGCATCCATGAAATTGCTTCAAATAAACAAACAAATACGCAACCCATGGCCAAATGTTTCACAGATAGCTTTGACTTTTGTGAGTACGTATGGAAACTTCTTTCAAACACTCACAAAATCATGGTGATTTTCCTACACTTCCCATGTCCTCCCAAGGGACCATTTACTGGCAGTAAACTCAGGAATGCCTAGAGCTAGCGTGACACATGTACTTTCATTGTCCTTTCTCAGTACAGACGGCGGGTTTCTTTAGGGTCAATCTAGTTCACTCCAGACCCTGGGTCTTGTCCACGATCAAATGGCCTGTGTCAGAGGTAACTAAGCACTATCGCCAAGCCTTTCCACTATGCTTCCCAGGAGGAACTTCATGAGGTTAGGGGACAGAAAATCGCCAGCCTGAAGTCACAGTACCAGGGCTGTGTCGGGGCGAGAAAAACTCCCAGAAGCATCTTCACCCGGGCTATTCAGCTCACTGCCCCCCACCCCCCACCCCCCACCCCATCTTTTTCACTGGGAAGAAACAGCAGCGCCAAGCTTAGTGCCTGGGACCAGTTCAAACTAGGACTTGGGCAGCCTGGACACGTGACAGACATCCAAGAGCAGCAGCTTGGGTCTAAGAAGATGTGACTTCTAGATCCACGAGTGAATAGGGAAAAGCCATCCCACAGCTCTAATCACGATTCCTCAGCTGTGAGGCTGGCATGTGTCATCCAGCTCATGGGGTTGTACATCCCAGCGAGGGGACAGATGTTTGAGCCATGCTTGCCCAATGTCACCCTCTCCTTCTCCACCTGGCAACACCTAATCCTCCTCCGGCATATGGTCCTTCCCCTGCAACGCTTCCTTCCCCCTTTCATGGAGGGATGAATTCCTTTCCCTTCCTGTTCCCACAGCCTCTGTCGTTAGAGGTGTTGCCTCTACTATACAATCAGTGCTTTAGGTTAAACATCCATATCTGTCTCTCCGGCTCTAGGTACCTAGCCCGTAGGTTAAATGTATATGTGTGTGAGTCTGTTTCTGGCTCTAGGTGGCTTTACATCTAGAAACATCTAGAGCTTTAGGCTGTGTGCCTGTGGGCTTGTTCTCTGCTGCACCCCCATGGCTGGCACTCTGGAGGCTCCATGGACAACGGTGGAATGAACAGGCCAGCTTTCTGAAGACAGGAAGCTTTGTAAAGTCTGGTTCATCTTTAGATTCCCAGAATCTAACATCGTGCTTGGCACTAACAGACAGTTGATAGACAGTGATTCTTTTCGTGAATGACGCGTAAATTAATAACCTAATTAAATCATCGGGAAAGACAGAAAGTAAGACTCAGGTGTACATATGATTGATTACATGCTTCTGCTCTGAAAGACTGGCTCTTGTGACAGCTGAGGACCAGCTGCTAGTGTTAGGGGAATGCCTCCTGCTCTGTGCTGTGCCTTGAGGACGGAGAGATTACACTTATGTCCTTCTGTAAACTCGAAACCGGATGGATTCCTTATCGCCAGGCATCCAGGATGCCTTCCTGGCCCATCTGTCTTTGAGAGCAGCTAGTGAAGGGGCTGACCTGCTCATAATCCCGCAGTTCGGGGACTGTTTGCGTGATCTCTGGATGGAACGGTCTGATTCTAGGCGCCAGATCCACAGAGGCAGAATAAGACCGTTTAGAGGGTCCGATCCAAGATCAGCTGTCTTTGTGTCTCGTGACGTAGGTCACGGACCTCACAGGACATCCTGGGATGTCTCTCAATAAAGAGATTACACAGGGGTGTTTTCGTACCTGGCCTAGTTGTAATTCTTTGCGTAGCTTCAGGATATACTGAAGTATTTGGGAAAATAAAAGCTGCACCCCCTGCAGACAAAAGGAAAGACAAAACATGTGAAGGTCTTTTGCTGTGGTTGTTGATCTGATCTCAGCAACAGCGCCTAATCTACTTTGCCCCATGACAACCAAGGGAGGTGGCCTCCTAGAACCTGCCAGGCCAGACTTCGGGAGAAGGGACTAGCACACAGGTCAGAAACAGATGCTGAAGATGGAAGAGATGTGACTCTCTCTGTGCCCCACTCGGCATAAGGCGTCTTGTGTTTTGATTTAACAGCTTCCTCCTGAAGCCCATCCGTGGGTCTGCCCATCCCCCTGCAAGCTCATTTTATTAAAACAATTCTATGGTGGGTGTTTTAATTTTCAAATCATATAAAACCCATAAAACATTTTACAGAGCCCTTGGAAAGGAGCACCAAAGAATGACAAATATTTTGCCAAAGAATATACGGATCTTTTTAAAAATTAATCCGTGTCTCTGTTCAGATGCACATTTTCCCTTTCTCTCTCTCAATCAATTCTCAAATTGTTAGTGGAAGTAATCCTCTTTTCACAGGTCAGTCCGTTTGGAATTTGTTGTCCTGCTTTTCAATTGCTTCTATGTTTAGCCATAGCAAAAATAATGAAGTCAGAGCTTTCCTGACACTTTCATCCTCTGCTAAAAATTTTTTAAATGACTAAGAAATTATCAGAAAGTGTGTGTATCTCCGAGGCGTTTCCTAAGGCAGGGGAATTACTTTGTCTAAGGTGCTTGCTATTTCTGGCCACAAGGTCATTAATGGGCTGACTGTGTAACCTACATTGAAAAAGTGTATTATTGACTCAAAGCCATTCTTTAAAAATTTCAGATTAAAAGCACAACATTCTGGTTACTGGAGATCAACTAGCAATCCCTTTATAATACTCAAGCCTGGACTCACTCACATCATACATTTAAAAATAACAGGGCAAGTCTTTGGAAAATGGCTGTATTCCTATGTGAGGGCTGCTCATGAACTGGCTGGCTTGCCTATGAGGGGTTACTTAAGTCTTTCCAACACTAGATGGTTTTCTCCCTAGCTTGGTGGTGGCAGAGGGTCCCTGCAGGCTGATAACAGTGGGGTGAGCAGCCTGCGGCCATGCTTCTGTAAGTGTCTCCATCACCAGGGAGGAAATGGGTGTGACCAGGGCCACATTCATCCACAGAAGGCCCAGCCTCTACTCTCAGCCTTTACTAGGAGGGGAGGGAGCAGGGTTAGCCAGGAAGAAGCATCATGTTAAAACTCTATCAGGCTCAGGCAAAAAAAATAAAATAAAATAGATAAATAAATAAAATGTAGAATCAATGGTTAGACAGAGAATAGCAGGTATTTAGTTAGTCACTAATTTCAAATCTTCCCAAGTCATAACACAGTTTCCTTCACAACAAAAGCTCCCCCAAAGTAACCGGCATTCCCTCCTACTGCCTTTTTGCAAATGTACGAAGACTGTGCAAGAAGATTCAAGTCAAGTTGAATGGCCTAAAACTTTACCAAAAAGGGAAAAGTAAAACCCCTGCTTGTCCTAGTCAACATTCCTTTAAGAATGAAAATTTTAAACGGAAAAAAAAAAAAAAAAAAGGAGCATGCTAAGGGCCCCTTCACATGGAAAATGCTTTTAGTTTCTACAGTCAGCACAGGGCATACTTGAGGACTAACAACAGCAGACTGTGACCCAGCCAATGTGAGCTGAGGCTATGGCTGAAGGCTGATTCTGCACATCTCCTGGTGCAAAGAAATCCTCTGACTGGCAAGGGAAGCGGGGGAGTGTTCAGAGACCAAAGAGTGCCTCCTGCCTTGAGGCTGTGGTACCGCCAACACAGAGCCTCAACCTACCAGGGACCCCTCAACCATCCACCTCTGACTTCCGCCTTCCTGATGCACTGACTGTCCCACGTTCTACCTGTAAAGCATGCAACCTGTAAACAAAACCCTACACTTGTCCTGGGGGGAAGGGGCAGGGCCAGCATTACCTGTGTTTCTAGCATGCATTAACCGTGGAGAGTTTTGTAAGGCTTTATCAACATCATCTGAAGTCAAATGTGGAAGAGGTGCTACAAAACAAAACAAAAAGCAACATCCAAATGAAAAAAGAGAGAGAGAATTCCCTTCCTTGAAAAAAAAAAAAAAAAGAAGAAGAAAAAGAAGGAAAACATTCACCCCACTCCCCATCCTGTTATCATGGGCTGCTTGGAAATCTCTCCATGGCCCTGCTACTGGTTAGCATGTTAAAACCTAGATGGGGATCCATATTGAGTTCAGGGAAGAAGTGGTTGGGATGCCAAGCAAAGCATTTACACCAAAGAGTTCACACCACCCACTGTTGCACTATCTCTACTATCTCCTTCTGATCATGCTTGACATTTGAAATATTAAAGCATGCAGCAGACTCTGTGGATTCATGCCTCTCATTGCCAAGACGCCATTCCCATTGTGACAGGCTAAGCCACATCTCAAGATACCAAGTGAAAATGTTCCTCATTTTGTGTTCGAGTGGGATACGAAGGGGAGCTTGCTTTGGCTTTAGGGAAGATACACTCCACAATTCCCATCAAGTAGGAGCCTTTCCATAATGTTTATTTCTATTTGGGCATCATGGAGATGAAATAATGTGTGACCAGATAAAGCTCTGTTTCCCTTTGGCATGTGATCTTCCTGGTTGGGGGACCCTGGAGGAGGCAGCTGAATGCTAGTTGACTTTGCTGCTTTCGTAAAAGCGCTGACTGCTTCTCACTACGCAATAAGTCATCACTTATAAGCATTCTCTCAGATACTAGTGGGAATCGGGTTAGGGCAGCAAGATGCTGTCGGCAACTGGGCTGAACCCTCGCGTCTTACGTTAACAAGGACCTCTCGACAGTGCTCTCTGTGGGAGCGGGGACTGCCTTACTCTCTCTGAGGTAGTGGAGATGCGACAGAAGGATGTCAGCGTTGTAGCTCGGGGTGAGCCTCTGAAAGTCGTCTTTGGTCATCTTGCACAGCTCCTTCCCGTCAATATTCTGGAACAATAAGATGTCGACGTCCGGAAGGCCATATTCTTTCACTGCCCACTCCAGCCACTGCCGGACATGGTCCGTACTCCATAGCATAGGATCTGAAACGGGATGGAAGCGTATTTGGTCAACTCCTGAAGACAAATTTCTGGGGTAGAGCCATATCCCAGGTGGGATCTCCCACCAGCCATAGCTTTCCAGAGCATCCCCTCCCTCTCTTGCAGAAGCACAGCCTCAAGCCAGGCTCAGGGACCAGTCCGAGGAGAATGTCTGAGGAAGACCAACTGACTCACAGTCAGAGACCATTGTCTTTAAAGTGAATTGTTCTGGAAGTTTAGGATTATTCACACCACCTGCCCTTCTGTTGCTCATATAATCTAAAGTTTCCTGTAGGGATGGGATTTTTTTTTATCAGTTTCTTTTAATTTTTATTTATTCATATAAAAATATGTGTATGTGTGAATATATATATATATATATATATATAAAAATCACACTGCTGTATACCTGAAACTAACACAACATTGTAAATCAACTATACTTCAATTTAAAAAAGAATGGGAAAAAATGAATAAGAATAAATGAAAACTTTCTTTCCTCAGAAAACTACTGGTTTCTTTATATGAAATAAGAGCAACACATATCAGGAAGATGTTAATTACAGATTACCAAAAAAAAAAAAAAATCCCATACAGTATTTGTCTGAAATACTGAAAGATATTGACCACAGAATTGGAGATGATGTGTAGGTCAGCCAGAACCCTAGCACTTCCCAGGAGCTAGTGTCTCTAAGAGAGAGCCGTCAGTTACACGCTTTTCCTGCAGAGAACTTGGTTTTGCAACTAACTCACACCTGCAGGAGGCAAGCTGGCTGGGGGGCTTTCACATTCCACAGCTGGGGCACAAACACCCCACAGGATGCAGGCAGTGTCATCACGCTCTGCTGCCACATACAGGAGGAGAACCCTGTATGACCAGGAGAGCAAGTCTCTGGGGAAAAGGAGCAGGTGATCCCCAACGGAAACACAAGTTGGGACCACCCCACACAAACAGCCTGGGTGGAGGGGTGCCCAGGGCGCCTCGCCAGCAGACGGGGCTCCTCCCTGGGGTCCCTGTGCACAGAAAGACACCTGGGCAAAGGAGTAGGAGCCCAGAGTCCTGATCCCAGGGTCTCTCAACGCTGCAGCCTCCAGAGGCTGCTTCTCCTTTCTGTGTCTGTTTCCAACGTGAAATGAAAGCCTTAGTCTGGGTCCTCTGGACAGGCTCGTAGAGGGCAGGTGTGCCACGATACTCAGATCATCGTGAGTGAAAATATCTGCTGGGGGAAATACATCACCCTTTTGAATTGCTTTCTAGCTAATAGTTTTAGAAGCTTGTTTGGTCTTACTAATGTTTCAGGCTGCTCAAGAATGGGCATTCGATGTGCTGTTGGGATACATTTTCGGTTTCCAGAGTCAGTGGCAGTAACAGTGAGAAACAGCCAGACAGTCACAGTCACCAGAATTCTCCTCCCTTTCTCCCTCCCTCCCATCCTTCCTTCTTTCCTTTCTTTTTCTTTCTTACTCTCTTTCTGCCTCCCCGTCCCTCCCTTATTTTGTCCATTCCCTACTTTCTCATCTCTTTTTTAATAGAAAGAAATTCTTTCAACCCCAATAGAATCCATCCCTAACCCATTCCCCTCCTGGACACTCCAGGAGGAACCACTAACCTGAAAGGATACGTGCATCATCCTTATACATATCTGAATACTTTTACCATATCCACTGTACATATATTGTCGTGTGCCTTTAAGCTAACATAAATGGTATCTGATTTGCTTTTGGCGTTCGGCACTGTATTTTCAAGATGTGTCCAAGTCAGTCCATGGAGGTATATTTCATCATTTAATCTGCTCTCGGATATCCCCACCCCCCCACAAATATACCCCACTTACTTATCAATGAAGACCCCTGTGTCTCCCTCCCCACCCACATGTGAAGCAATCTGCATTGGTCCACAGCCTGGGTTCCAATAAAAAACTACTGATGCCTGGTCTCACCCACAAAGATTCTGAGTTAATTCTGCTGGAGGGCAGCCCCGGCATCAGGGTTGTTAAAAGCTGTCCAGGTAATTCTAAAGTGGTTCAGACCATCTACCCTGGGGCTTCACTACTCAGACTGTGGTCGTGGGATCTAGCAGCCTTGGCCTCCCCTGGGACCTAATTAGAAATGCAGAATCCCAGGTGCTGCCACATGCCTGCCGAATCAGAGTCTATATTTTCATAGGATTCTCAGCTGATCTGTGCGCACATTAAGCTTGAGAAAGTGCTGGCCTAGGTGAGGACCTAGATGTAGAATTGCTGGTCATAGGGCCCACGTGTAGAAGCTATAAACTAAGAACTCTGGTTCTGCTACAAAGCGCAGAACATCTACAAAAGCTCAAATGGCAGTGTTGACAGAAAGCTGTGCATATTCCTTTGTAATCCAAACACATGGAAACATTTTGTTAGCCTGTGAAAACCGAATGTGTATTGGGAATGTTAACTCTGTCCAAGTCACTGAAGTTCAGATGGCTCTTTGCCATTGGGTCAGCATTCTGCTTTCAGGGATAAAATGTTCTGAACTCCAGAATGTTTCCATAGAAAGTCCTTCTTTTCCTTTTTCTCATGGTATGTCATGACTCCTCATTATTCAGGAACAGATCATATATTGGTCTTAGGATGCCCTGAATTCAAGTCCTCTTTCCTTGGTTCTGTGCAGAGGACAGTTAAACGGCCCTCTCAGAGAGAAGACCCTCCCTTCCACAGGGGTCCCCAAGCCATTTCCTATAAATTCCACCACTAGGTATTAGCCAAACTCTTCTTTTTGTTTTGTTTTGCATTTAACAACCTGGAAGGACTATGTTTTGGTGTAACTACTTCCTAGAAATCAGTTCATTCTAGGAAGGCATTTTCTTCTCTTAATGGTAGAAACAGATATTCTAAAAATGATACATAAAGATCTTCCTGAAAGTTCCTGGGTTCATGTTAAAACGGTCAAATGACGTCTTAGGAAGATAGCCAAAAAAAGAAGTCCAATCTCTCCAGCATCCCTTGGTGTGCCTGTTAATTGATTTCCCTCGCTAAGCCCAAGGTTGTAATGGCTCATTCAATTTTCGTTTAAGGGAATCACGTGCAAGACCCCAGAGACCAATTCCTCCTTGACCTGCCCTGTTATAATCCCTAAATTCTCACTTTGGATTGGTCAAATGGCCATTCTCTTGTACTGCTGGAGTGAGCTGTAAATTGCTACAACCTTTCCAATGAACAATTCGGCAATACATTTCAAATGCCTTTTAAAAAAACTGTGTGTATAGTCTCTAAACTAAAAATTCCACTTCTAGAAATTTATCCTTAGGAAATCATAGAGGAAGTGCGCAATGATTTATTTTCAAGGATGTTCTTTGTAGTGTTGTTTATAATAGCAAAACACTGGAAACACCCTAAATATCCCAGAGAAAGAGAACTAGTTAAGTTGTTGTACATTTAGGAACAGTCCTGTGATATTTAGAAACTAAAAATTACACTGCTGAATGTAGTTATTGATATGAAAATTGTTCAAAATAGATTAAATTTAAACGTTTGAAACATTATGGTAGATTATATTTTGCAAAGAAATATAAACATATCCATGGAAAGAATTTTGGAGAGATATGCAGTGAAATGGCAACTACTGTCTCTGAAACAAAGGCAGTAGAGATTTAAAAGTTTTCTTTTCACTAAACTTTATCTTCTCTCTTTCCTACAATACACATATAATACTTGGGTTAAAAAGTTATTTTTAAAAATGTATTCTCTATATTTCAAAATCAAAACAAGGTTTTATAAAGGATTATATATATATATATAATATATATATATATATTTGTTAAAGTGTTTTTATAAAACTTTCAAGAGTATAATATTTTAATGTCACTTTCTTACACAGTTTGTTAATGGAAATTGCTTCGTTTGAAAAGAATACAATTACACAAAGTCAGGTTACTCCTGTATCCTTTTGGAATTTGATCTCCATACCTCTGCCCTATACATTTATCAGCAAAGAATATTAAAAACAAAATATGGTCACTTGATAAGAGTAAATGAGATGTTCCTTTCCAACCTGTCCATAGGGCGCCATTACTCTGGACCTACTCTACAGGTGCAAAGAGAACAGTCTGCAAGGGGCAAGTCCAAACTCTTCAGCCTAAAGCACGTGACTCTTAGGTTCTGGGGCCCACCGTCTTAATAGGTATCATCCCCTGTCCTTCCCCAACCCCTTCATCCTACACACATCCAGTTGCCATCTCCTGAACCCACACCCCCTGCCTGCACCCACACACCACCCACTGCTTGAGGACTCGCCCCTGCTTGCATCCTCACCTACACTCACCACCTGCTTTGGGTGTCTGTCCTCCACGCTCTTGAGGTGTAAGCACTTATCGTGAATCTCTGGGCAGGGAACTGATAAAAAGACAGGAGGCCCTGTCCCTGCCCTGATGGTGGAGCCCACCCTGGGCTCCCCACAAACTCCCTGGGCCAGGCATGGATGGTGCCACTGTAGACAGTGTTGTTTAGGGTTCAGGTCAGTGTGTGGGGTCCCAGCTCACTCCTCAACTCCACAGAGCACCCAGTAGAAGCTTCCAGGTCTCCTCCATGGCCCATGACAGGTCAGCAAAGTTTTCTTGCTTCTGGCCCACCCACCATAACAGAAGGGAGCTCACGAGGTCCCACAAGATTCAAAAGGCCTTATCTCTTTCCTCAACTATGCATGTGAAGGAGAAAGGGGAGGGGGCAACAGGATGAGCTCCAACCAAGGGTCAACTTTGCCTCTGTTCAGGGGTGGCATCCCACACCCTCTGCCCCAGGTAGTGATGCAGCTCAGAACCTGCCACCTAACCTCACAACTAAGCCTGGATTTTTGTGGTTTTCTGCTCATTTCATTATTTTTTTTTAATTGAAGTATAGTTCATTTACAAAGTTGTGTTAATTTCTGCTGTACAGCACAGTGATTCAGTTATACATATATATACATTCTTTTTCATATTCTTTTCCATTATGGTTTGTCACAGGATATCGAATACAGTTCCCTGTGCTATACAGTAGGACCTTACTGGTTATCGATTTTATATATACTAGTTTGCATCTGCTAATCCCAAACTCCCAATACTTCCTTCCCCTATCTCCCTCCCCCTTGGCAACCGCAAGTCTGTTCTCCATGTCTGTGAGTCTGTTTCTGTTTCGCAGATAAGTTCATTTGTGTCCTATTTTAGATCCCACATATAAGTGATATCATATGGTATTTGTCTTTCTCTTTCTGACTTACTTCACTTAATATGATAATCTCTAGTTGCATCCATGTTGCTGCAAATGGCATTATTTTGTTCTGAGTAGTATTCCATTGTATGTATGTACCACATCTTCTTTATCCATTCATCTGTTGATGGACATTTATAAAACAATGTGCAGCCTCCAAGGACCCATAGGATAATGACTAAGCTGAATTTAACTGAGTTATTGAGCATTTATAATATACACAAGTACTTCAGGGATTCAGAATTGGCCAAGACAAAGATGCTGAGAATCTACGGAGGTAGGCAGCCATGAAGACAACCCACAAAGCAGAATGAAATCTGTGTTATCCAAGCAGGACGGGAGTACAGAGAAGCAGCAACTGATCCCAACAAGGAAAAAAGGGAAAGGCTTCACCAGAAGGGTTTGGCTTGAGCCTGCATTAACAAAAAGGATTTTGACAGAAGTAGGGTGACAAAAGCAGAGAAGACCTTTAGTTTAGGGGAACAGCTTGAGCCCAGCTTCACACCCACAGAGGCATGAAATATCTGCTGGTTTTGAGGGACATGTGAGAAGTTTGGTGTGGCTGGAGTGGAGGGTTTAAGAGGGAGCACAGAGACATAGGAGGATGGAAATGAAAGTTGGAGACAGATCAAGGAGAGCCTTGAGGATCTTGCTAAGAAGGCTAGACTTTATGATCTAGGAATTTCAGAGTCATTGAAAATGTCTGAGGAATCAAAGAATGTCTTAAGTTACATCAAGCACAGCAAAGTTGGTGATCAAATAAAAGGCTTTATTGGGAGCCAGAATACCCATATTTGGGCTCTGATTCAACCGTTCTTTAGATGTAAAAGTTAACCTCTCTAGAATTTGTTTTCTTTTTTCTGTGGGTAATTAAGTGAAATGTTAGGGGAAGAGAAAAGTAAATGAGATAACGTATGTGAAAGCACTTTGCCAACAATAACACATTACAGAGCAATAATGCAACCACGCACTGGATTTTGCATTGCAAACTCTGCTAAAATGAAATAAACAATCTATTATCACAGGGTCAGCCTCTTCCTCTAAACACAAAAGTCTGATTTATCACTTTATTTTAAGAAGTTTTCGGAGGTGCTTCTGTGAGATGAACCAAGAGCCACTACAGATAAGTTGTTTTGTTTTCAGCCCTCCAGTCCAATTGTTTTGAAAACATCTGTGTCATCACTCCACATTTCGTGGACATCAAAATGGTAAACCCCCATGGTACAGGGTAAAAGAAACAGGAAGCCATCTCTCTCTCTGCAGTTTCTTATTTGTACCTTAGATTACATGGTTAATATCCAAAAGTTTTACAAATGCTATTTCAGTAAACTGGGATTAAAACAATAAATAAAAGCAAAGCAGAGTTGCACTGTTTAAGGTTTGGGTGGGGAAGCAGGGGGAGGAGGGACAAGCAGTGGGTAGGATTAGGGTTGAACATTTTTTTTACATTTCCCTGAAACTGGATTCTGCCCTAGTAGAGTTCCACTGCTGCCAGGAAAATATTAAGTAGATATTTAAATTAAGCAAAAGGATATTGCATTGCTGAAGACATACTGTGCCTTCTTGAAACAAAATACCTCATGTAGGCAAACATCCTGTTTCAGAGACCCCCAACCCCACCCCAGAGTAATGAATAAAAGCAAGATTAAGCAAGAACCAAATTGGTGATAATATAAGCTCTGAGTGTCATTTTTCTTGAACAATATCAATGTAAAATATTGGCTTCCAGAAAGAAAAATCACCCTTGGTAATGAAAAAATACCAACAAAAATAAAATGTACTTCTGAATCATATCAAAATCCTATGAGGTCTTTGTTTATAAAACCAGACCTTGGTGAGCCTGCCAGTCTGCTGTCCCACACACTCAGAAGCCTGCAAAAATAAGATTTAGCATGTTGCCTCCTCATTGGAACAGACTTTACATTTATAAAGAAGCTTAATAAAGAGAACTAGCTCACATTTGAGCTTCACTCCACAAGAAACTGAAATTTGAGCTCAAGTAATGAGCCTACGTCAAGGTTACTTCTGAACCTTTTCATCTCCATACTATGAATGGGGCTCAGTTATTGTTTTGATAATTACTGATTTCTAATTTTATGACACTTTGGCCAGTGAAGGAGGTATAAGATACTGATTTTTTGAATGCTGGTTGTTACTCCTTTGGTGGGCAATTTCTGCAAATCGACCATGCTTAAAAAGAAGGCTTATCTTCTAATTGTTGAGTGCAGGTTTCTATGAATAACCACTAGATCAAAATTAGTAATGCATATATAATTTTCATGTCATTGATCTATCAAAGACTGAGAAAGGCAAATTTAAATCTCTCACTAAGGTGGATTTGTCTATTTCTCTGTACAGTCCTTTATGTATTTTGAGGCTATGCTATTAGGTATATACAACTTTATCACTGTTATATATTCTTCATAAATGTAAACTGTTTTTATTATGTGATAACCCTCAACTTTCTCCAGTAATGTTTTCTGCTTTCTGTTTCCATTCTCGTCAGCTTTATTTTGACTGAAATTTAACTACTATATCTTATCCCATCTATTTGCTGTCATTCCTTCTCTGTGTTAGATGTTTGTGTAAATAGTATATACATAACTAACTTTAGAATAATTTTTAAAAATCTGCTTCATCACTTTCTGTCTTTAATGGCAAGTTTGGTCTACTTACATTTATTGTTACTGATAGATCTGATTTCTACCACTTTACGCTTTCTATTATTGCTATAGCTGTTCTTTATTTCTCCTTTCCAAATACCTGATTAGATTGATCTATTTTTCTTTGTTCCTTTTTGTTTCTCTACTTGTTAATCTTTAAACAAAATCTAAAGTTAATCACCAAATGTCCTTCTCCCAAAGAATGGAAGGAATTTAGGAAACCTCAACACTAGTCATTCATCCTTATAAGATAATGTTGGCCAGTATTTTTATTCTACCCTATTAGAGTCTGTAAAAGGTAAAAAAAGAAAGGTTAAGAGCCCAGAAGGTAACTAGAGTTTTGTCAGTTTCTCCCAGCTCACTGGAGATTTCCTTCTACTGCCCCTCTGTGCCCTGTTTTGTTGTTGAGAAGTCTGCTGTCCTCATAACTGTCATTATCTTCAGATAGCCTGTCTTTTTCTTTAGTGCTGGCTCTAAAGTACTTTGTCGTTGGTGTTCTTCAGTCTCACCATAATGTAATTAGAGAAGATGAATTCTTATTTATCCTTCTCTGACCGGTGTTTCCTGTATTTGGAGAATGGTGTTGTCCACCAATTTTGGGAAAGTCTTAGCTTTTATCTCTTCCAATATTTCATCTCTTCCGTTCTCTTTATTTTCTCTTGCTGGAACTTCTATTAGATCTACATAAGACATTACTATGAGTCCTTCCCAACTGTTGACTTTTTTTCTCATTTTCTACCACTTTGTCACGTGCTGCACTCTGAAAACAATCTCAAGTCTCCCTTCTCTAATTCACTCTTTGATTTTTTCAGATCAACTGCTTAATCCATCTACTGAGTTTTTGGTATTTTTTTTGTTTTGTTTTGTTTTTGGTATTTTTTGACACTGAATTTTGAAAACTGTTTTGTGTTTCTAGGAATTCTATTGTTTCTTCCTTAAGATTATCTATTCTTTTCCATAATATCTGCTTCCTCTCTTTTTTGGTTCCTTCTTTTATGTATCTAGTCACTTTTAAATCTATTCACTTTATATTCTCTATCATACTTCAATTATCTAATATTCTTGAGGGTTTAATCTGTTGTTTCTGCTGAATCTTGGTCTTGGTAGATTGTTTCTTCCTGTTTTCAAAACTTGGGGTTGCAGAATCATTTTCTGTGGGTCTTTGTAGGAATTCTGTAAAGCCTGGATTGAAGGCAAGCTTCTCCAGGAAGATTTTGTACTTACTTCCTCCAGGTGCCCAAGGTTATCACTAGCTCATAACTACTTTTCAATGGTTAATTTCTGACTCAGGATTGTTGGACCACACAGTTGTGTGCATGTGTGTATAGGGTAAGGGGAGGGATCATGCCCAACTCCTGCTTTGTGCAAGACCAAGATCTCATTTCCTGCCCCTAATTGACCTTTAAAACCTAAGTCTCTGTATTATAGACATTGGAACCCGACCCCCATTCACGCCACCTAAGGCAACCAGGTGACAACATGAGAATGGGCTGCCCTGTTTTCAGTTCCCCCCTTTTTTTTAGTCCCTAAGAAATTCACTGACTTTCTTCTCAGTTCAGCTATGCATTTAAAAGGACGTTGGATTCTATGCATAATTTCCAGGTGCTCCACAAGAGATCCTTTTAAGTTCAATATTTTACTAGAACCAAGAGTCTTCTCTGCATATTTTTTACCCATTTACTTTAAAACTTTTCCATTTTCAATGCAGCTGTCAACCTAGCTCACACTATGCTCCACTTCATTCATTTATTAATTAATCAACTGTCAAAAGTTAATTGTACATATGAATTGTTCAATACCCTACAGCATAAAAACTGTAAAAAGAAATGTGCCTACTTTAAACTCTCTGAGAATCAACAATTCCATTATGTATTTTATTCAAAACATACATGACTACATTATTTTTGTTGGGCTCTAAAGATACCTTTGAAACTCTGACATGCCAAAATATTTCAGTGGATGGAGACATTCTTAACTCCTCTTGAGTGGATTATCTAGTTTGGGGATTTTGGTTTTCTTTATTTGTTCCCCCATTACCTCCCCTTAGTTATTCCATGACAATGCTCCTTATGCCCATCATGTTTTAGAAATAGAGTAACTTGTTCCATTTCAAAGTCTCTCCTTGCTTGGGTTTTCTTTCTTTGCCCCTCTTTAAACATTGGTGTCCCTGGAGTTTTGTCCTCGGTCCTCCATTCTCCTCACTTCATAGATATCCCTGGGCGTCTAGGCTCTCACGTTCCAACTACAACACGCACGTTGTATTGGTTTCCAAGGGTTGCCATTAACAGAGGACCACATACTAAGTGGCTTAAAACAACAGGAACGTGGTCCCTCATAGTCCTGGAGGCCAGAAGTCTGAAATCAAGCTGTCAGGAGGGCTGTGCTCCCTCTGGGACTCTGGATAGAATTCTTCCTTTCCTCTTCCATATTCTGGTGGTGGCTGGCAATCCTCAGCGTTCCTTAGCTTGCAGCTGCATCCTTCCAATCTCTGCCTCCATCTTTACATGGCCTTCTCCCTGTGTCTTCACATCATATTCTCTCCATGTATGTCTGGGTCCAAATGTCCCCTTTTGATAAGGACACCAGTCGTTTTATTAGGCCCACCCTTGTGACCTCATCTTGACTTGATCAAATCTGAAAATACTCTATTTCCAAATCAGGTCACATTCCAAGGCACCAGAAATTAGGACGTCGACGTATTTTTTTGTGAGGGAACAATTCAACCCGTAATACACGCTTATCCCTTGAGCCTAGCGCTTTCTCCCAAACGCCTGACCAAATATGAAGAGAAGAGCTGCAATTTTTGGAGGTATCACTATAACCCAAGCACTGTTTATGCACTTCACACATAGGTCTTATTTAATCCATACAGCACCATATGAGGTAGGCATTACTATCATCCTTATTGTAGTGGCAAAAAAACTAAGGATCAGCAGGATTAAATGACTTCCCAGAGCTAGAAAACTCATGTGCAGTGACCCATGATAAAGAATTTTAACCCTAGCTCTGCATGGGCCCACTGAACTGCCTTGTGTGTATCACATGGACATCTTAAGTACAGGATGAACCAAACCAGAATCATCTATCTTAGTTTTTTTTTTTACATTTACTAACATCCACCCAGCCATTCTTGCCAAATCAAAGCTATTTTCAATGCGATTCTTTTCTTGGTTTTCAGGAAAAACAGAGAAATCATTATCATCATGGAAATGTAAAGGTTACGGGCTGAGCAACAGACGATCTTGAAAATCTCCTTTATCCCTTGACTTATTACTTACATCTCCTTTGAAAAGGCCATTTCAGAATCTACAACAATTTAACAAATTTATTCCACCATTCTATTACCTTGTGTTCTTCCTGGACATTTTTGATCATGTAGGATAGGAATAAGAGCTCAGACTATGGATTCAGACAGAACTGGGTTAGAATTCTGGCTCTCCACATCATTGGCTAGGACATCTTGGGCTACTATCTTATTTTCCCTAGTTTTAGTTTCCTTATCTGTAAAGTGAGAATAATAAATAGTCCCTAGACCATAGGATAGTTGTGGGATTTAAGTGAGATAATCCCTTTTTAATAAAGAACATGGCCAACTGCCTGACAACAGTGTGCACTCAACAGAGGGTGACTGTTGCTATTTCTGTCTTTATCATTTCAGTCACACGTATAACCCAATGGCAGTTTCCTCAATTCAGCTCATAGTTTAAAAATATAATTAGTTTTGACTTTAGGATTTAAGTTTTAGTTGGTCTGGTTGTTTAGTTGCTTGACTTAGCATAAAAAATTGTAACCAGAAGCTTATAGAAACACATTCCATAATGCAGACATAATGGGAGAGATCTTTGGAAGTGTTTAGAGGCATGACAAAGTAAAATAAAGAAATGTATAGTTTATAGAAAACAAATGTGTGGTTACCAAAGGGGAAAGGGAAGGAGGGGTACAAATTAGGGGTGTGGGATTAACAGAGACAAACTTTTACGTATAAAACAGATAAGCAACAAGGATAGACTGTATAGCACAGGGAATAATACCCATTATCTTATAATAACCTATCATGGAGTATAATCTTCAAAAATACCAAATCACTGTGTTATACACCTGAAACTAACACAACATTGTAAATCAACTATACTTCCATTAAAAAAAAAAAAAAAAAGAAATGTGTAGCTTTACCAAGAAGTTCTTTAAGTATAAATGAGCACAGGCCTGGGAATTGGCTCTGGTCTCACCCATCTCCGCGTGTGTCCTCGGGAAAGTTGTTTCACCTCCCTAGGGCTCGATTTTGTCATGTTTAAGAGTTTTATGATAGTTAATTGTATGTTTCCACTTGACTAGATCATGGGATGCCTAGATATTTAGTTAAACATTATTTCTGGGTGTGTCCGTGAGGGTGTTTCCAGAAGATACCAGCATCTGAATTGTGAGACTGAGTAAAGCACAGACAGGGAGAGGGGGACAGAGAGAGAGAAAGATTGGTTCTGCTTCTTTGGAGAACCCTGCCTAATACAAAGCTGAACGAAGATCACCAAGAATCTTGTACATCCGTCTCCTGTGATTCTGTGGTTCCCACTAACTAAAGCCGGATTCCCATTCACTCAAATAAATGCATGTTTACTGACTTCTGCACACGGGCCACGAGCTTGCTGCTTTGGCTGGTGGTGAAGAATATGCAAAAGACAAAATCACCAACTCAGGATGCTCACAATCTAATAGAACAGACAGGCTTATAAATAACTAAGTCTAATAAGATTAAATCGTAGTAATATGTTGGTCATCTGGGCTTGGTTGGAGAGTGTATTCTTCTATTGCTTGTTATTCGTCTGCTTTCAAGCCCAGCTTGGAGATGTCCTATATAGAAAGGACCGTGTGCAGGTGATGAGAGACTTCTGCCACTCTGAAAACTCAAAATCCTGACTTTCTAAGAAACCAGACCAGCAAAGACTCACACTGAGCGTACGCTCTCTGTCTGCACTGAGCTGTTCGCTAATGTAACTCACTCTGTCCGTGGAGGATGTCACAAGAAGCAGGCTGGCACTACGTGGTACTGCCACTGAGGCAGGATGGTGGTCACGATCGTAGCCTCAGTGAAGCCCGAACAATAAGCCCAGGGATCCTGCTTTTAGGATTCTGCACCAATAAAAACATTGCCTTCCCTGTGAAACTTTTTTGAAAACAGGCATTAATTCCCCAAATGGTTCTTTTTACACTGGCCACCAGGAAGCTCAGAGCCATACTGGAAGCTTAGCTACAGCATATTGGCCAAGCTTGTGGCCAAAATGGCTGCATTCCTCCTTCATGTGACCTTGGTTTTCCATTAATATTTGTAATTGCCTTAGTACTGATCTCATACAAACAAACATCAGTTTCTAACTGATCAGTAGCTTGGTTCACATGATTATCAGTAGTTTAGTTCACAAGGCATCTCAAATCCTTCATGGAATTAAATGCTATGTCCAGTATACAGATGCATTATAGAATATAGTATAAAACCAAATAAAGTGTGGCAATGAAAGAATTGGTAAGACGTTGGCAGAGAAGCAATGAAGGTGCCAGCAGATCAAGGATGGCTTCCTAGACAAGGTGGATTTCAAAGATGCCTTGAAAAGTGAGAAGGATTTGTTAGCAGAGAGAGGAAGGGCATTCCAACAGAGGGAACAGCATGGGCGAGGACACTTGTGACAACGCAGCTCAGGAGTAGAATGATGTGACTGGAGGGCAGGACAGGGTGGAGGCTGCAAAGGGATTTAGAAATCTTGTCATCAGGGAACAAAGGAAGCTTTTCTTTACTAGTCATGTTTACAGTCATCTTGTTCCTCAGCTATTTTGAAACATGTCTGAATCACTCATTTGAGCTCTTAATCATACTCTCTGCTGTCACGAATTACTTAACTTCATGTGGCTGGGTCTTATCTGCTTCTCACAGGCTTTGGTCATTTCCTCTGTGACTGGTGTGAGAGTAGCAAGTACCCAGTAAATACCTCACGCATTGAGTAGAAGTTACCCAGCAGGGAGGGCCTGAGGAAGACACAATACAAGAAGTTCTAGCCATGTGTGTTTGGGGGCCAGGAACAGGGGGTTTTAAATCACATAAGAGCTTTTATCCTTGGTGACTAGAATATTCTAAGTGCTCAGTAAATGAATGAATGAATGGATGGATGGATGGATGAATGAATGAATGGATGAATGAATGAATGCAGACAAGGAGCTAGTTAAAAGATGAACGTGGCAAATTTTGTCTCTGAGACTTCTGACTCCCAAGAGCATTTGTGCTCAAAGTGGATATTTAGAAAATAAAAATAGAAGTGTTTGGGCTTCCCTGGTGGCGCAGTGGTTGAGAGTCCGCCTGCCGATGCAGGGGACACGGGTTCGTGCCCCGGTCCGGGAAGATCCCACATACCACGGAGCGGCTGGGCCCATGAGCCATGGCCGCTGAGCCTGTGCGTCCGGAGCCTGTGCTCCGCAACGGGAGACGCCACAGCGGTGAGAGGCCCGCGTACCGCAAAAAAAAAAAAAAAAAAAAATAGAAGTGTCTGAAAAGCCCCATGCCTTAGCACCCATTTTAAGGAATAAAAATAAAGAAAAAGAAAAGTCTTCTCAAAATGATGTAAGCTGCTGAAACCAGAGGTTCTGTTGCATTTTGGTCAGCGTTCTGCAACTCTGAAGAAAAGTGGATGAAGACCGTGCCTTACTCTTTGCCAGCTCTCTCAGTTAGCACAGCGCTGAGCATATTGTCAAGGCCAGAAAAATAACAGTGACTGCCGGAGGCCACCCGGCACACGGAGGGACAGCATCAGAGGCTGCAGAGGCTGCAGAGGCTTCATCAGACATCACAAAACTTACGTTCTCTAGAACATATTCGTTCCACTGTACAATGGGGACCCATTCTTTCTAAAAATCGATCTGTGTTCACAGCCTTGGTGAAGAAGAACTGGAAATACCACCTGGAAGTCAGATTCCCGGGTTGTCCCCGAGTTGTCTCGGCTGTTGATGGGAGCACAGTAAAATGTATAAGGCTGAGTACTGCGCTTGATCTGATCTGTTTGAATGGAGCTCAGCGCTGCCACCAATGAATGGAGCTGCGGGGCTTCTTCCTCAGCTCTCACACTGTGTTTTGTGCCTTAAATGGCCCTGTATTTCCCTTTGAGTGCCCTGATACAGGACCTTTACAGAATTTATTGTGCCAGCCGATGACAGCCCCCAAAACACACCTGAAGGGAAAAGCTTTAGGACAATTCTTTCTTTTGCCAACTTCCTTTTCTAAATGATGCCTTTATTTCAAACAATGAAGGTGTATGAAAGCAAAATTGATTTAGTGTCTTCTATCTAGCTTAGAGCACCTCAAACCTTATAATTTATGAAAATCACACAGGAACGTGTTAACTATGTAAAATCCTCAACCCCACGCCAGGATTCATAAAATTTAGAGATGGGCATTTTAAAATCATAAGTCTCCCAGGGAACCCTGATGCAAGTGGTTCCGGTCACACTTGGGAGAAACATTTCCCAGTCAGCCTCCAAATTAAGCTGAGCCAGCAAAGAGCCATTTAACTGGGTCCCATGTCAGGGCCCCTCTTATTAAGACTGATTTCACCGAATGATACTTTGATCTACAACTGTGAACATGAGAAACAGCCCAACCCCCTGAGATGTAGACCCAGATATACAGATATTCACGCCAAATAGATAGATAGATAGACAGACAGGTATGATACATAGATATAAATGATAGAGACAGACAGATAAATGATAGATAGATATAGATAAATGATAGATATACAGATGATAGAAAGAATAGATGATGAAAGAGAAAGAAAGAAAGAAAGAAAGAAAGAGAGGGAGGAAAGAAGGAAGGAAGGAAAAAAGGAAGGGAGGAAGAGAGAGAAAGAAAGGAAGAACAGGTGTGATGTACTGTCTAACCACTACACTTTGAGGGGGAGGGGCACAATCACCAACCTTGCCAGGATGACAGGTGTAAGCCAGGGTTTCCCAGAATGTCTGGCAGCTCTACTGACTATTTTTCTTGTGACGTCCCTGTTTCCCGCCTACAATAAAACAAGGAGCACATTTTTCCCTAGACGCAGAATTAATAGCTGGGCCACTTTCCCACATTTGTTTTCTTTTTATTCTAGGGACACTGAGGCATGTATTGATGGCGGCATCTTCACACAGCCTGCTGACACCTTGGACCCAAATAACACCCGCTTTCTGCAACTGTGCAGGATCTAAAAGCTTGCGTTAAAAATATATACATATATACACAAACATACAAACCCCCCTCCTGGTTTCACCGTCTGTTAAGTTCTTACTTTAGCCCCTGTTCTCTATCCGTTTACTCTGAATATGGATTCTGTCTTGTTCCTTTATTTATATTTGTGTGAGCTTCCTTAAATCCATTTTGAAACAAGTAGAGAGTGTAAATATATCCAATGAAGGTATACATTTATTCATTAGGGTTATTTTATGAGTTTCTTTAAAGCTCTTGAGTTAAAGACAGTGAGTCTCAAAACCAGGAACTTTGAGAAGTGAGGAATTCAGGTACAAGAGCCCAATCTGAACACAGACAATATCCCAAGTTCTGCTGTTTCTTCTCGCTAACACACCCACCTTCGGGCCAGTGTGTATCAGGACCATTTTTAGGTCTAGGACATGAATGTCAGTATGTAGGTGATGGATGGTGCAAGTGCTTCAGAGTAAATAATGGGTTTTTTTTGGGGGGGGGTTGGTTATCTTTTTGATTTGCACTTATGAGTGCCAATCAATGTGTTTAAGTAGTAGGAACTATATGAACCAGTCAGAACCAGGTTTGGAGAATTCTACCTAAGTATACGGAGTTCTCTACACCCAAAATGTGCCCAAGTGAGGTGCCTGGATTCCCAGAGCTGGGGCCTAAGGTACAGAGGCAGCAGCTGACAGAGTGGTCCCCACGTCCTGCCATCTCTACGCTGGGGAATTTTCTGGATTGTGCAACGCAGCTGTGTGTGTGTGAGTTCATCTGTGTGTCTGTGTATGAACACACACACGGGAGGCTTGACCAATAACTGAAAGGCTCACAACTTGCAAAACCAGCCACAAGGAGCTCTCTTACAAACCCTGTTAACTGAATAACTGCCTCTGCATTGGCGTGAAGCAACCAAAGGAGGGAACAGCTGAAAGAGGACCTTCTTCAGGAGATGAAACCAGCCTTTACACAGAAACTTAATATGAGCCAATCTGTGCAACCAGGCTTCCACCCAACTGACTGACATTTAATGAGCACCTACTACCTAGATCACAAATGGTGGATGCTTTGACTTGATTCAATTGCTTCTTTGCCTCTTTCCCATGTAAATATCTCTCCTGTTTTCTAAACAGTTTATTTCACATAGGAAGCCGCAAGTCTGGCCCTACTGGAAAGGATATTGATGACATCAAAGGCTATTGCTGGCAGGACAGAAATAGGACCTCGTCAGTTAAAAGGATATAATGGCACCAGGCTTAGCTCCTGGGTCTGCAATTCTACAGGGAACCCAGATAAGCATCTTTAACATGGGCCTCTCCTCAGATTGACTCTCTCACCTTAGAGAACTAAAAAGACTTTGTTTTGCGTAAACTGAAGAAAATACTTTCTTAAGGAGGAAGGCAAAGGGTGAGATGGGCTTGGACGGACATCCTCTGGGTTTCTGTCATCCCGTTCAGCGTCAGCCAGTGTCCGAGGCAACAGCATCCCTGCCCTCCCAGTCCTCTCCAGGCACATGTCTGTTCTCAAGCCTTTTTTAGGTACCACACATCCCGGATGGGCATCTCGGACATCTGCCCTTCCATATTTTTTCCCATTCAACAGGAAATGCCTCCTGTTCTAAGTCTCAGTAACAAGTAATGGGTCTCAGGAATGCAGCTTAGTTCCCATGATCAAACCAAATACACGCCCTCTGCATAAATGCCAACTGTCTTTCCAGAAACACGAAAACCAGCTTTGTCCCTCTCATACGGCACACTTGAGACTCTCCACTGTCTCCTATAAAAGCCTTACAACGTGTGCTTCCAGATCAGGGACGAATGATCCCTTTCGTACCTATAACTGCATCAAATCATTTTGCTGCAAAGCCACACAGTGACAACCCCGAAGAGAAAGCCAGTCCAGGAACCCAAGTCAGAGGTGTTGCCAAGGACTCTGCACTCTGAACTCTCCTGTTCGGAAAGCAACGGGAACAGAAGTCCCCTGGATGTGACCTGATGCAGAAGGAGGGGCAGGGGTGGGAATCACGCCACAGAGGGGATTTGAACCCGTCTGCCATCACACTTCATGGAGATGAATAGAGGTGACTTCTGCGGCAAGGGAGAATCAAGTTTGCACCAACCTCACCCATGCACACCTCTTATTACTCCAGCAACAAGGGGCAGCCCGGACAGGACTACCCAGTGGCTAGGCACCCCTTCATCCATTCCTCCCTCAGTTAATATTCATTGAGCACCTAGTACACACCAGGTACTGCACCTGGCCATGGAGGTAGGGCCTTTGTGGGGCTTACATTCTATTGAGGGAGGAGATAATAAGAGAGCTTTCACATAAATGTCCACTATAGTGACAGATAGGAATAAAGGCAATAAAGGAAAATGAAGCAGGTGGGGGGTTGAGAGTCACTGGGTGGAGTGGGGAGGGGGCGACTCTGGATGGAGTGGTCAGGAAAGGCTTCTGAAGAGATGTTTGCACAGAGCCCCGGTGAAGGACAGAACTCCCTGGAACCAAGGGGGTTTCGGGCTGAGGCGACAGCCAGTTCAGCCCCTGAGGCGGAACAAGAGGGGGACCAGGCGGCTGCAGTGGGTGATGGGAGGGAACCGGCAGGGCTACTGCAAGGGGCTGAGATTCATTCCAACCCCCCTCCCCCCCGAAAGGAAGAGAACGAAGGAGTCAGAAGGGCCTGAGCTCTAACTCGGCCTCTTATTAACTGCAGGCTGACCTCTCCAAGCTTCAGTTTCCTCATCAGGGCACTTGTGACAAAGACACTACCTATTTCCCAAGATTTCATGACACCAAACTTTCTATGTCTGCACATCGCTCACCAAATACCTAATATAGAGTCAGGACCCACTGAGTTGTCACCATTGCTATTGTGGTGATATTTTTGGTTTTATGTAGTGCATTTCCTCTGAGGAGGTTTAAGGCATCCTTCCTATTACCTTTAGTTTTGCTAAATAAATAAATTCCTGGCATTTTCCTCAAATCCAGAGCCATTGTTTTGGCTTGGGTTTAGAACTACTTCTGGTAAAGAATTTTTCTGGCTCTCAGAGTCTGTGTTATAGGTCAGTGATAGCTGGAATTTCAGAGTTTGAGATCAAACAATATAGGGCTCCCAACTGTTAATTTTGCTAGATAAAAAAAACTTTTAAAGCCTACCTTCTATTATAAATAGCACCTCATAAAAGGAAGGATATTTAACACCAAATAACCTCAGAGAAAAGCCAATTCTTCCTTAGAGAGGTCACTTTTCATGGATTCTCTCTCTCTCTCTCTCTCTTTCACATACACACACACACACACACACACACACACACACACACACACAC
>NW_020837945.1:6901614-6918794 GCF_003676395.1 Aethalodelphis obliquidens | reverse complement strand
ACACACACACACACACACACACACACACACACACACACACACCCCAAGAGCAGTGAACATTTCACTGTGGGTGGACCAACTTCTGCCGGCTTCCATTTACAACCATTGCTCCAGGCAGTGGAGGGTGACCAATGCCAAGGGCAAGAAGAGAGAGCCGAATGAAGTTCTAGGAAGGCGTGGGTCGCTGACCGAGCCTCTGACCTGCTGGGACGATAACTCGGCGCTCGTTCGTGGTCATGTTTGGGGGCGGCATATGCTTCTCCTCCATGTAGCCGCTGTAATTCATCCCGACAGTGTCCGTGCTACCCACCATCTTCCCTCCTTTGGCCATGCTGCATTCATCAGGGGAGTTCCTGGAGGGGAAGAAGACACATCCTTCCATTATTGCGGCAACCCAGAGCCCTCCTCCCTGTCTCCGCGTGATACCCAGAGAAGCAAGGAGGGGCAAGGTGGAGGGGTGTGAGGAAGGGCGAGGAGACTGTGAAAAGACAAATGCAGTGTCTGTGATGAACTGAATGGCTGTGTTTCTTCCAAATTTATATTTTGAAGCTTTAATCCCCACGTGATGGCATTTGGAGGTGGGGCCTTGGGGAGATAATTAATTTTACACAAGGTCCTGAGGGTGAGGCCCCTATGATGGGATTAGTGGCCCTTATAAGAAGGCAAAGAGACCAGATACCTCTCTCTGTCTCTGTCTCTCTCCTCTTTGCCACTGAGTTTACAGTGAGAAGGTGGCCATCCTCCACCCAAGAAGAGAGCTGTCTCCAGACATCAACCCTGCCAGCAACTTGATCTTTGACTTCCAGTCTACAGAACTGTTATTTAAGCACCCGCCCCCCACTGCCCCAGTCCATGGTATTTTGTGATGGCAGCCTGAGCAGACTAAGACAGTGCCCTTGCTCAGTGGAAGCAGAGGGCAGGCACGTGGGAAGCAAAGCTGCCACCTGCCTTCTATTTCTCCAGCCAGCTCCTTCTGAAACTGTCGTGTCAAACCCCCTTCCGTGACAACTGACTGGAAACACTTGCAAGGAGCAGGGAACTGGCGCTTGTTCTCCCCGTGTGACTGTAAACAGGCCACGCACACAGATGCTGGGAGACGACCCTCAGCAAGGTTTATCCTAGAGTGCACGCCTCTTCACAACCTCAGAACGAAATCCTTGTGCTCAATTTCAAATCCCTGCAGCCAATCTTTAGACACAGAGTTTGAAGGCCCCCAGTGTTCCTGGCTCAGGTGCAGGCAGGAAGATCAGAGGAGGGAGAAGGACAGGGGACCCCAGCAGCCCTGTAGGACTAGGATTGGTGGGGTGGGGGGAAACCAGCTATGCGCCTGCAGAAAGGAGTCAGCTGCTGGGCCTTGGGGAACAGCTCACAGGGCTGCTGTTCGTTAAGACAGCCATGGCCTCTTGGACAAAGACAAACCTGCCTTTCTAAAAAAAGAAAAAAGGGGAATATAAATTTTTAAGTGAGACTGGAAAGTTATTGGACATGGTGAAATCATACATAATGGGGAAACTCCAAACAGAAAATGCAGCTTAACCAGGAAACAGAAAAATGTTTTTTTCTGAGGGATCTTGATGGTTGGGTTATGTCTTCTAAGGTGGACTTCTAGAAATTTCCTCTCAAGTGCTACCCAACACAGGATTCTTCATACTCTTAGGAATCTACGCATCTCCATTGGATGTTAGATTTCCATCCCCATGTCTGAGGCCCTGATGGTTGTGGGCTCCACTCCAGTGAGCCTTCCTTTGTCTCCTCCACACTTTGTTTGCTGGAACTCTGCAGCCAATTTGCAGAATCTTGGAACTATAGGCCTGGCATGGACATGACCTTCAAGTCAGAGATGGTCTGAGGCATTGAGGCAGAAGGGCACTCTCTGGGCGGGGCAGGACTGAGGTGGGGTGGAAAAGGTCATTCTAGACCCAAGAGCCATGGCGGGGGTGTGGACAGGAAGAGCAGACCAAAGGCCCTGGAAAGAGTTTGTTCAGCGTCTGGGAACTCTGAAAATACAGATTTGTTCTCAGCATCCCTTGCACATGTCTGGTGCTGATGGAGGGAGCTTAGGGCTGATGATGAGGAAGAAGCAGGTATGTCTGTGCATGGAGGTTATAGTTGGGGTCATCCAGGACTAAGTTCCTACCATGGGCCTGGAAATACACAGCCCTGTTTCATGGCATCCTCACAGCTGTACTAACATGAAGGAAATTTAAAAATAATAGCAGTCGGAGTTCCCACGGTGCGAACCCTCTATATTTCCAATGCTGCCTACACGTGCATTATTTCCTCTTGATGCTGTTTTTCCTGGCTTCCAACATTTATCTCTAAAAGACCCATCCTAATATCAAAACACTGAATGTCTTCACTTGAGACTTAGCTTCCTTTCCCTTTGGAAAATTCCATCAGTTGAGTGGAGTATGTATGTTTTGGTCCGTTGGTCTCAAGGAGAGAAGTTACTAGGGAAGAGAGTTAAAGGGGTTTGTTTCTTTAGGAAAGAGACTTTAGATGTTACTTAGGTGATGAGTGTCACTCAAGTAACATCTGTAAGATCTAAGATGAGCACTGTTCAGATTCATTCGTTCACTCCTCCATTTAGACTATTTTTTATTGAGTGCCTGCTGTATATCAGGCACCATAAATTCTTTCTTCTCCAGCAAGGCAGTTACCCATCTAAAAAGTTAAAAGTCAAAGAGATGTATAGAATTATAGAAAGAGGAAACATGGGGGATTATGGACCATACGTTCCAACTCTCCCATTTTCTTACAATTCAATTGTTCAATTTCCATCTCTGAGGACGAAAGCTCTAGGAACAAATCAGTTTTCCCATGGCATTAAAATAGATCCCTCATCAAATACAGAGATATAATGAGCTATTAAATTGCATTTTACCAGAACTTTCCAAAAATATGTGTAAGTATTTAAAACAGGGGCAGTCTTCAATATGGTTACTTTGTCTTCATCTTATAACCAGAAGACACAATTCATCTCATTAAGCTTTTCCAGCCAGCTTTCATTGTGAAAAAAAGCAGCAGAATGAAACCCTATTTTCAAACGTTGTACCTTCAGTTCAGTAAAAAAAATTGTCTTTTTTCCACTGTATTTTGTTTTAGCTTCAGAGGAAGACAGAAGGGAACCATGTTTGTGATCACTTCAAACAGTTTTTGAATCTAAGTAATAAATCTAACAGAACTCCAACCCTAAAGAGGGGAGAGGTCACCCCATAGGGCCACTGACATACAAGACTCAAGGCAGGTATTCAATAAATACTGGTTAAAGGGGCCCCAGGTGTTCTATTCTCACTGTTCAGTCATTTCGCCTTGTTTATTCTTTTGGAAATTTTAATAGCAAAAGAGTAGCATATATATATGTCGCTGTGTTCTGAGAGCTTAACAGTTACCAATCCTCACAACAGCCTGGTGCAGCGGCTGCTGGCATTAGCTCCATTTCTCAGATGTGTAAACTGATGACACAAAAGAGAAGCGAATTGCTCCAGGTCTCAGAGACAGGAGGAGGCAGAACTGAGGCTTGAAGCTGGGCAGCCTCTACTCACTGGCCACACTTATAACCCCCCACACAGACAGCCCCACCCAGTAAAGCTAAGATGGCTAGGATGGCGGCCCTTTAAAAAGTAAAGCAGATCCTTATTTCAGAAAGGCATCAGGAACGCCCTGCCCCACACGTTACTCTGGCTTAGGGTGTGCACTGTGATACATACACGATTCATAGTCTAGGCCACCATCCTTGCCCCTGGACTGTTCATTCCCCAGCACAGCAGATGTGTGACCCATCCAGAGCGTATCTAAAAAGACGGAAATAAGAAAGAGAGGGAAATCCTGGAGGAGGATTTTTTTCATGGTCTTTAGACACTGCTATTTTAAGAAAGAGAAATCTTAACGTGATTCAGAGAGTTGCAAAGTGTATATTGAAAAGTCTCCCAATAAATGCGTTTTCAGCTCTTTGCCCAGTCAATGATCATTGACTTCTTAAAACATACTAGTATTATGAATTAATGATGAAAGAACATAGCAAAGAATATCAAATAAATCTCCCAATAAATGCGTTTTCAGCTCTTTGCCCAGCTGTGGTAAGAAAAGATCCACACCGGAAACCTGCCCCTTGCTTACTGCACTGTTTAGCTCTACCTTCATCGTGCATTCTGAGAAGTCACAGGGAGAAGCTCCCACAAACAGCCTGGTATCCTACCTGTACCAAGCCTAGAACAGAGGATCCCACGTTCTCTATTCTAACATGGTAAAGGTTTGGGCATTCAGTACATTACTTTGAAATGCACATAGCAAAGAGCATCCCTTTAAATATGATATTCTTGGTATTCACATATGTGTTCTTTAACAGTTCCTGTGAAAGTTCTAAGGCAATTCATTAGACGCCTGCTAACTGGGTAATTAATTGGTGAATATGAAAGTTCTCTGTCTTATTGTTTGGGGCATCAATTTCTTTATTGCTAATAAGCATGGTTCAAGATATTTCTCTCAAAGACTCTATCTTTTAAGGGCATGGAAAAGTGATTATGCAAGTCAAACCACAGTGAGATATCACTTCACACCTGTCAAGATGGCTATTATAAAAACAAAAACCAAAAGATAACAAGTGTTGGTGAGGAGGTAGAGAAATTGGAACCCTCGCGTACTGTTGGTGGGAATGCAAAATGGTACAGCTGCACTGGAAAACAGTATAGCGGTTCCTTGAAACATTTTTAAAGAAAACAACCATATGATCCAGCAATCCCACTTATGCCTATTTATCCAAAAGAATTAAAATCAGGCAAGAGATATTAGCACTTCTAGCTTCACTACAGTACCATTCACAATAGTCAAGGTGTGGAAACAACCTATATGTCCAGTGATGGATGAATAGATAAAGAAAATGTGGTACGCTCATACAATAGAATACTATTCTCCTTAAAAAGAAGGACATTTGGATATAGATGACAGCATGGATGAACCTTGAGAACATTATACTTAGTGAAAAAAGCCAGTCACAGAAAAACAAATACTGCCCGATTCCCCCTTATATGAGGTATCTAAAAAAGTCAAATTCAGAGAATCAAAGAGTGAAATGTTGGTTTCCAGGAGCTGGGGGAGGGAGAAGTGGTGAAGTTACTAATCAACCATCATAAAGTCTGAGTCAAGTAGAATGAAAAGGCTCCAGAGATCTGCTGTACTACTTGGTACCTTTGGTCAACAATAAGGTACACTTAAACATTTGTTTAAAAGGTAGATCTCGTGTTGTGTTCTTACCACAATAAAATAAATAAAGAATGATTGTGTCTTAACCATATTCTCAGATTCACATTTTCAGGTCTGGGTTCTATTTATAACCCACAAAACACTGGTCTTGACAACCCCATACAGTATGTGGCACCAGTGAGAGGGAAGAGAAGGCAGGAAGACCGCTCACAGCAGAAGAAATCCCACATGGGGCTGGGGCTGCCCTGAGAGGGGGAGGCTGATTCAGACTGAAGAATTTCAGGAAGGCACTGGACAACAGCTGGGGTGCCAGAAAGTCGGGTGTATCAGCCTCCAAGCCCCTTAAAACATCCTTGGGGCCACACAACTTCAGGAGTTTAATCTCTGCAGCAATCTAACAGATTTCCATGCCACTTGGGTGTAATTGCGGTCACTCTAGGAAATAGAGAAATAATGTAGAACGACCCCCTCAACCTTCATGATGAACAAGATGGGGGGTTGGTGCCCTTCTTCTGATAACTGGAGACACATGCCCAACTAAGATGGCCTGTTGAGCCTCAATTAATTAATCGCTCTTAAGTAGCATTTGGAGAATTAAGGTGAGTTGAGAACATGATCATTGACATCTTAAAACATACTAGTATTATGAATTAATGATGAAAGAACATAGCAAAGAATATCAAATAAATTGGAAAAATCTACTATATTTAAATTAAGGTGAGAAGTCAGACATGCTGCCAAACTCCACTGGGTTCTTGTAGGGTTACAGAATCAGAGGGCTGGGAAACTCCATTCCCAAGCCCCCAGGCAGGACTCTCCAGAAGCTACCTGGATGAACAAATGCTTAGCTTATATTAACATTTTTCTAAGGAGGAGAGTCCAACATCTCCCTCTGCAGCTCCAGAGTTATATTTATGTGTATGTGCGGTGGCTCTGAATATACCTTCTTCCCCTTTCCTTCCTCAAACTATGTGACATTTGAGGTGGACTGCAAAAATGCACACAAGACATAAACGATCAAAGGAATGGAAGTGAAGGTTATATGAGGGCAGAAAAGCAATTAACCAAGAGATAAAATCAGCACATTGAGTAAGCTTCCTATTTATAGTTGTTCAAGGTAGAACATCAATCTATCTCTGAACTTCCTACTTGCCAAAGCAAAAAAGGAATCTATCCTGTGACAATTCAAGGTGTCAAAAAGATACATCTGAACCAGTCACTCAGCAGAAGCAAAGCTTCTCCTGGGCTGAAACTTGAGAGAAGTTTCTCTCGTGGCTTCTCCTGCAGAGAACTGGGTGATGCGGCAAGCAGTATCCTTCCCAGCATCCCATAACAGACCTGAGAACATACCACACACAAAGCAGGATGCTCCAATCACACAGCTCGCAGCTGCTTCAGCTACAGGAACTGGGAGACTGTATTTCCTCAGCCAGCGCTCCATGCTTACCACTTCTCGACACTGATTTTGGAAAGAACCAGCCAACCAGAAAAATGGGTGCAAAAATATAAAAAATAAACGATTAAAAACCGAAAAAAATCTTGAGAGATGGAATGCTACATATTCCAGTTTCCACAGGCTTCTAAGTTATATGTTTTAAATTCAGATTTGCCTCTGCATGGTGGGCAAACAAATATTTACAGACCTTATCTGTTTCATCTTCTAGCCTGTATCTGACTGCTTTTACTCATGCTAGGGATGGCTCCAAACTCTTTTCATGTATTCATGTTATAGTGAAACATTCAAAATGGTGCTTAACACACAGTAAATGCTATGTGTTAGCTGTTATTATTCACCTCATCCTGACAACTCCACGAGGTCAAATACCAATAAGCAGCAGCAATATTACAGCTGACTTGCAGAGAGGATGGAGGCAGGTTGTGCCCAAGGTTACACGACCAGCAGTGGAGCAGCTGGGATTTGAACCTACAGAGTTGGGGTCCTGAGTCCAAGGACTTGACCACCATGCTATAGGACCTCCCCTGGTAACTCCACACGAATGGTCTCTTTCACAGACATAACACATAATGGGATGGACCCTCAGAAGACTCAAGGTCATCACTATTGGGTATTTTCTGAAGAATATCCTGGGAGTGGCCCTGAAGACAGTCATGGATAGGGCGGCAGATGTGAGATGAGTAGGGCCAGCCCTGTGCAGACAAAGGCAGAGCCTCCTGGGAGACGCTAAAGGCGGCAATGTTTATTTGGACATGCATACGAATTTTGATAAGTCTGGTTTAAGAAAAAGGTGGCCACCTCGATTTACAGTTGAACATCATATGTCCCTCCCCAAACCTTCCTTGAGGCACTCAGCAGGGTGCAAGCTCTGCAGAGATCATGGGTGAACATTCATGAGTGTGAGGAAATCAGACAAGAAGTGTCTGTGCTCAGAGAGGAGAGTGGGAATGCCTGTGACTCAGATCATGGGTCTAAGAAGACAGAACTGAGAACCAGGACAGAAGCTGGACCACTGAGAAAGTAGTCCGTCTAATTTTTTTAAGATTAAGTGGACCCCAGCCCGATACAAAAGCTTCTTTTAGCTGTTTCCATAATCCTTTTCTTTGAAAAGGGGTAATGTGCCTATAAAAATGTACCAAGACATTAAAATTAGGGCTTTGGTTTTTGAAAAACAAAATAAACTTGACATCTGACATTGGTTTTCTCACATCAGAGTCTACTTACAGCAGGGCAGATTCCATCACAGAAACAGCCCGCAGTGAAATGGCATAGATGCGAACGTTAGCTTGACAAGGATGCGCTGTGCCCTGAGCTGAGTGTGAATGGACCTCATTCATCCAAGCATGTCACTGAATGCAGCCCCAAGTGACAGGGCCGAGCTCACCAGCCACCTTAAATCTGTGATCCACCCTCACTTCACAACAGTTAGTGGAGGCGCTCAGGCCTGAGAGAAAGCCCAAGGCAAGTCAAAATCGAATTTGGGCAAAACTGATATAACTTTTCCTGGTGGTGGCAAACCCGCTGGTCCTCTAGAAAATCTACCCATTCTTCAAGCCCCATCCTCCTTCCTGTTCCTGAATTCCTCTTGCACTTGGAGACGGCTTTCCCCTGCCTCGTTCTCCATCACATGCTGGTGGAGTAATTTTTTTTTCACATTTGAAATGCATTTTTTTTTTTTGCGGTACGTGGGCCTCTCAGTGCTGTGGCCTCTCCCGTTGCGGAGCACAGGCTCCGGACGCGCAGGCTCAGCGGCCATGGCTCACGGGCCCAGCTGCTCCGCTGCATGTGGGATCTTCCCAGACCAGGGCACGAACCCGTGTCCCCTGCATCAGCAGGCGGACTCTCAACCACTGCACCACCAGGGAAGCCCTGAAATGCATATTTTTTTAAAAAACCTTTTATTGGAGTATAGTTAATTTACAATGTTGTGTTAGTTTCGGGTGTACAGCAAAGTGATTCAGTTACACATATGCATATATCCATTCTTTTTTAGATTCTTTTCCCATATAGGTTATTACAGAATATTGAGTAGAGCTCCCTGGGCTATACAGTAGGTCCTTATTAATTACCTATTTTATATATAGTAGTGTGTATATGTGAACTAATTCAGACAGAGAAAAGACAAATATCATATGATATCGCTTATACGTGGAATCTAAAAAAAATGGCACAAATGAACTTAGTTTCAAAACAGAAATAGAGTCACAGATGTAGACAACAAACTTACGGTTTCCAAAGGCAAGAGAGGGGCAGAGGGATAAATTAGAAGGGAGGAGTATTCTTGAGCTTTACTTCCAGAGAGTCTGCTTTCCTGCTACCAGAGTCATCTTCCACAAAGACAAGTCCATGCTGGCCACGTGCAACCCAAGCCCTTCCTCGGCCCATAGAGCCGTCCGACAAATCCACACTCCCTAGACTGTCCTCAGCCATCTGGCCCTGGGCCTCCTCAATTCATTCATGTAAAAAAATTATTAAAGTATTGTTGATTTACAATGTTGTGTACGTTTCAGGTGTACAGCAAAGTGATTCAGGTATGCATTTTATACACACACACACACACACACACACACACACACACACACACACACACGTGTTCTTTTTCAGATTGTTTTCCCTTACAGGTTATTACAGAATATTGAGTACAGTTCCCTGTGCTATACAGTAGGTCCTGGTTGTATATCTATTTTATATATAGTAGCGTGTATATGTTAATCTCAAACTCCTAATTCATCCCTCCCCTCCCTTTCCCCTTTGGTAACCGTAAGTTTGTTTTCTATGTCTGTGGGTCTATTTCTGTTTTGCATTATAAATAAGTTCCTTTGTACCATTTTTTTTAAAAAGATTCCACATATAAGCAACATCATATGCTATCTGTCTTTCTCTGACTTACTTCACTCAGTATGAGAATCTCCAGGTCCATCCGTATTGCTGCAAATGGCATTATTTCATTCTTTCTTATGGCTGAGTAACATTCCATCGTACATATGTACCCCATCTTCTTTATCCATTCATCTGTGTGACAAACACTTACAGAGCAAGTGTACGCCACGTACTGTCCCAGGTGCCGGGGACCCAGCAGTGTCCCTGTTCTCGTGGTGCCTGCCTTTGGGTGGGTGAAGTCTCTCTCCCCAGCCCCACATACTCTGCCCTGGAAGACCACGGTCCACATCCCATCCAACCCTTTTGTGGATGAGCAAGCGAATGTTTACTCCCGTGCAGTCTTCAGCTCATGACAGTTTATTAGAATGGCACTATCTTCCCAAATGTGCTTTTTAGCTTATTAGGTAACTTCATGTTAAGAACTTGATGATGAAGCTAGACTACAGAGGCTTTCTTTGGCAGCTCTGCCCTGACAGTCCAAAGAGTTCAGTTCCACGAGAGGGTCCTAAGGATGCTGGCCAGGGCACGCATCCCAAGTCTGCCTTAAACCTGAATAGGAATCAATCCCCCCTCAGGTGGTTTTCTTCCTAAGAATCCTAAAAGCACATACTTAGTCCTAATCGACCGAACCAACTCCTAATCAAGTTTCACGCCATGAATGGAGGTAGTCACCACAAAAAGGTATTTTTAGGACCCCAGACAAGGAGGGGATTGTCTGGAAAGCACTGGGGTAATTTGTAGGTCTGGTTTATTTCTGAATCAGAGGCAGTGGAAAAGCTGCTTCAGAGCCCATGGCCTGAGCAGCGGGTGGAGCTGGGCAGTGATTCACGGAGCACTCTGGGCTCCAACTGAAACTGGAGATGTTTATCTTCACAGCTGTGTGTTATTTTTACCCTTACTAAATATTCTCTCTTACACCTGGAATTTCAGCCTCTTCCCACCAGGCCTGTTCCCTTCTCCCTTCTCCCTTCTCCTAAGCAGTTGAAGACGAAATTAATTTAAAAAGTCACCACCAACAGTTAGTTCTTTGTCCCCAAAAGGGGTTTGAAGTTTCCCTGAGAAAGTTTCATGGTTTAACAGCCGAAAATGGTATCAGCAAGATCACAGCACATTTAGATCTTGAAAACTGAGGAGGAAACGCATCCTTTGGGGATTCATCCTTTAGAATAAAGTATTCTGTAGAATAAGATGTCTACAAATAGTTACCTGACAAAGATGTGGCACCTTTTCTATCTTGTGTGCGTGTGTGTATGCTTTTCTCAAAACACTTTCATTTTTCAGAGAGGAAAGAAGTAAGCCCGATAGCCATTATGGTGCTTTCAGGGTTTTATTTTCCTAAAAGGCTATGTAAATTCTGGTTAACCAAGATGATTTTCCTTTCAGGATAGAAAATGCCAAGCAGTGCCCTTGTCCCAATGTCAATATCCACAGTGACCCGATGGGATTCACTTACATCACAAGGAAGAGCACAGCTCTTAGGCTGTTCTCCAAAATGGTGTCCATCCATTTGACACCCCAAGAAATGGCAAAGATGCTCATGAGTGCTACTAAGGAAGGGGGATGAGAAAAAGTCTGCTCCAGACAGAGAGGGAGCCCCAGAGAACTTGACTCTCTCACTAAATCTTCCCCAAGTGAGGCCCTTTCAATCCATGTCTCAGCCCTGCAGCCCAATGAACTGATGTCTGTAAAGACTCAAGGCCCCTTACAAGTAGGACAAACTATTACCACCCGACCTCACTAGCACAGCTGGGAAAACCACTAGTTTTCCAGTCTCCAACACTGAGCCGCCCACAGCTTGGAAGGTTTGGAAGGTGGCCAAGCTTAACTAGGAAACATCTTTTATGCCAGTCGGATTCACAACCTTAAGGCAGAAAGGAACAAATGTGATTATAGCTGCAAATTTCACTGTCCTAAAAGAAGACATAAAGTCTTCTAGAAAATGTAAGAAGATATACATGAAGTCAAATCTCAATGCATCAAAGTAGAAAGGCATGAGGGAGACCAGTCCCAGGGAGCCGCTTTCAAATGTCAAATATTGAGTATTCCACGTAAAATGAGAAAACTGATGTTAAAAGACCTTCCGCCATGATGTTGCTCTGTACGCAGGAACTGGGCAAAGCACCTCTTCCAACACAATGACACACAGGGAACTGGAATAGTCACTATCCTAAAGCTGAGAATTTTTTATTTTTAATTTCAGCCCAATGAGTATTTACTAAGAGCCACCACTGGGCTCAGACTGTGCGTCTCCCATCACGCTAATTGTTTGTTAAATGTGGTTCTGTTTGGAATCACCTCATGAAGGGAATGTAAAGATGAGTGCAGTTTAATTGATCTGTTATAATAAGTAAAATGAGAGGAAAGTAAATTTTTTTAACTGTGTAATATATACAAGAAATCAAAATATGGTTGGTGTTTGGATTTAATGCCTCTCAGAAGACAAAAAATCGGACGTATGGCTTATCCATCACCTGGAGAAACTCCACCATCCCTGCCAACACAGAGGTGATGCCTGGCTAAAGGAAGCAGCCCTGAGGGAGGAAGAGGAGCACAGGCCTGGGGTCACACGGCCCATGGCAGGCGGACTTAAGTTACGGAGACTCAACGGTCTCCATGCGTAAAATGGGTCTAATCTTAATGCCATCTCATAGATTTAATGAGGAAATTGGATGATATGTTGTATCCTAAAATCTATTACTAAATCACAGTGCGTTATAGAAATATTAGTATCACTCCTCTGGGAGTCTTTCCTGGCTGGGGAAACTGAGTCATACTCTCATCCCTGCTATGGCCAGGCCCAGAGCATCCCCCTGAACTTGTACTTGTCATGCGACCTCACGGAATCGTTTTCACCTTTGATGGACCGTAAGCTTCTCTTAACTCATCTTCATAGCAAACACTGTCTATGATGAAGAGTAAACACCAAATAAATGGTTTAGTGCAGAGTTCTCCACTTCGAGACGACAGACCTTGGGGGCCAGATGATTCTTTCTGGGGGCAGATGCTGTCCTGTGTGTTGTAGGCCGCTGAGCGGCACCTCTAGCCTCAACTCACTAGATGCCAGGAACGCCTCACAGGTGTGACAGTCAAAACTGTCTTCAGGGCTTCCCTGGTGGTGCGGTGGTTGAGAGTCCGCCTGCCAATGCAAGGGACACGGGTTCGTGCCCTGGTCCGGGAGGATCCCACATGCCGCGGAGCGGCTGGGCCCGTGAGCCATGGCCGCTGAGCCTGTGCATCCGGAGCCTGTGCTCCGCAACGGGAGAGGCCACAACAGTGAGAGGCCTACATACCGCAAAAAAAAAAAAACCTGTCTGCAGACACTGCCAAATGGCTCCCTGGGGGCGCAGGCACGGCATCTGCGAAGCACTGGTTTAATGAGTAAGATCCCCTGAACTCAGGCAAGGAGTCCAGAGCTCGTCCTATTTTGCCTGGTGCCTATTAGAGGTAAGTGCAAGCCCCCTGCGTCTGGGCTGATACTTAGAGGGGCCTAGGCTCGATTCTCAGGAGGATTCCAGTTGTGGTTTGTCCACCCCTCATTTGGGGTACACCCCCCAAACCTGGGGCTCAGCCTCACTTCCCTCTTCCTCACTCCATACCCATCAGCAAAACACAGCAGTTCTACCTTCAAAATATGTCCAGAATGCAATCACTTTTCCCACCCCTGCATCGCAACCACCCTCACGCAGCCTCACCATCTCTTCCCCTAACTCCCGAAGGGCCTCCTGGCGGTCTTGGCTTCAACACAGGACCAGGGAGATCCTGCTGAATCTGAGTGGCGTCATGTCCCTCCTTTGCTTACAGCCCCCAGCGGTCTCCTAGCTCGCTCAGAGTGAAGATCACAGCCCCTCACTGGCCCCAGGATCACTCAGCCTCATCTCCTGTCACTCTTCCCCTTGGTCACTGAACATTAGCCATGACTGTCCTCCCACACTTCAGGCTGACCTCAGGGTCTCTGCACTCACCACTCCCTTTGCCTGGAATATTCTCCTACTGGGTAACCATGGGACCTCCTCCCTCACTGACTTTGGGGCTTTACTCAAATGTCATGTTCTCAGAGGGGATCTTTTCAGGCTGCCCTTTCTAGAACTGCCACCCCCTGCCCTGCTTTAGTTTTCTTTTTTCCTTAGCACTTACCACAATCTAACCTGTTAGCCTTTAGTTAGCTATCTGGTTCACTGGCTGTCTTTCCCGTTAGAAAGTGAACTTAGAGAGGCAATATTTTTGTGTATGTTTTACGACTGTATGTCAAGTACCTAAAACAGTGACTGCACGTAATAGGTGCTCAGTACATACTTGTTGGATGAATGAATGACTCCGTGCGTAACCAGGACGTCTGACACCAAGATGGACCAATCAGGTAGCCCCCTTTTCCGTCATCTTCATCACACTCCAGACCGCATGCTTTTTCAATATTAAGTCAAAAGCATCCTGTCATCTGATCCTAGGCTGGAGTTCTTCACAGCACACAGTGAATCTCCTTCCCAGACAACAGAGAGAGGCGAGGCCCAATCTCTCACCTCACAGGCTCAGCCAGACAAAAGCCACTGCAGTGAGAGGCGAGCAGGGTGGCCGTCCACCTAGGCAGACAGACTTCCTGGGAGCGAACCCTCCTCTGCACTTTGTTCTCCCAGATTATCCACTCTATAGGCCACCTTTATCCAGTTCCGGGGATTCTCATTTTTTTTCTCTCCCTGGATGCTGCCACGGGACTGTTTCTCAGACCGGTGAGTGTCAGAATCCCGGGGCAGGGGAGGGGGAGCTTGTTAGAGCAGGAGTGCTGGGTCCCACCCCCAGAGCTCTGGACTCAGCAGGTCTGGGCAGGGCCTGAGAATCTGAATCTCTAACAAGCTCCCAGATGGTGCTGATGCAGCGGATCTTAGGGCCCTACTTTGAAGATCAGCGCACCAGGGGACCGCTCATCCAACAGACCTCAACAATAGACGAATGGCTCCAGGTGGCTTGGGTACTGGGCTAAGAGCAGGACTCACAGTGTGGCACACAGAGTCATTCAATTCCAGCTGCAGGGAGCCTCCAGGGGGGCAGCACGGAATTGCCACGACGTCCTGGTGGGCTACCAGGAGTTTTTACTGCCTGTGGAAGGATGAAGGATGCCCAATTCCACCCGCCTGAGAGTTGACTGAATCTCCGAGACAGGGATGCTGAGAGAGAGTAAAGGCTTGCACACCATACTGCCTGCTTGTGATGGAAGACAATTTTCTTGTGGACCGTATGTGAGTATGAGTGTGTGTGTGCATGTGTGTGTTTCTTGGTCTATCTTGCCAGTCTACAGTGGCTTGGGCCTTAGGAACCTCACATAGAATTAAGGCCAACAGCAGGGGGCTCGCTGGAGGCCAGGCAGTTCTGAAGCCCCAGCAGGGCCCTCTGTGAACAGCTGTTCCAGCTGGGCTGCACTGACACGTCTCCATTGTGTGAACACTTGGGGGTTTCTTGTGTGTGAGGCTGGAGTGAAGAAAGGGGAAAGGCAGGGTGTCAGGGACCACCGAAGCTGAGAAGTGATGTCTTGTGTCTACACAATGTGCAATTGGATTAGTGTCTGCAAGAATCACGTCCTCTGATACGGCAGCCACCAAGCCAAACCCACAATTACATCCCTGTTGGCTCACAAGGCATGGTTCCTTTCTCTCCTGTTTTCCTTTCATTATTTTTTATAGAGCTCTGTTATAATGGCAGTAGATCTCATTTCACCACTCATATTTCATTTCAGGAGCTTGTGTGCGCATTGGGGCTAAGGTTTTGCAGAATTCCATCACTTGCTTGGGAAATTCAGTTTCTCCCTCCTCCAAGCCTTGGCCTTTTCCTCCGAGGGTAATGAGTCGATAGGGACAGACAGGACCATTCCCAGGGACCGTATCTTATGCGGAAGGAGCTAGGTCACGTTCTGGCAACGCCCAGGCTGTACAGGGGGCTCTCCCCCCCGGGGGAGTGTTTGCAAAAGAGCACCAAGGGGCCACAAAGGTAACAGCCTCCCCGTTCCAGCCAAAGTCCGATTTTTGACTTACGTAAACTCCTCCTGAACGTGACTTCAAGAGGCAAGTGTACTGTACGGAAGCCCACCACACAAAAGCACAGAGCAAGAACAATGAGACGGAGCTACTGGGCTGGGGGCCAGGAGATGCGCTTCCTTTCCTGCTGCAGTCCCTAACTCCCAGCACCCCTGGCCTGGGGCTTCCAGGTGGTGGGTGAGGCAGCCAGCATCTCCGGAAAGATTCAGGGAGGCGGCACATTTACGAGCTGCATCCTGGTCCCTGGTGCTCGACCATGCTCACCTCTGCAGTGTCTCTGCCGTGAGCCCCTCCAGGGAGGATCCCTGTCTCCATGACCTGGGTCTCTGCCCCCTGACACTTTGGGCAGAGCTGGTACAGCCAGGGGCCCATTCAAGGTCTCTAGAATGAAAGCAGAGTCCATGCAGGTCCACGTTCCCTTTTATGGAACTGGAGCTGACACGTGTGAAGACCACGCCGCAAGCTGGAAACGTCTGCGGATCTGATCCCGGGCAGCCCTGTCTGCCGGCCTCTTCCAATCCTCGAGATGAAATGGGCCTTAGGTCCGCTGATGAATTTTGAGCTTTTCCTTCCTCCACGCCCCTTCGGGCAGCCCGTTATGCTCTGAAGAGCAGACTGTGCCTCACCACCCAGTTGCAATGTTCCACAAGATCACAGCCTGAAGGCCGGTCCTGGTGACCATCAACCTGATGTGCGACAGCCCCCAACACTTCCCATCCAGCCAGGCTGAGCCCCTGCAGGGACAGGGAACTGGCTACCCCAGGAAATGCTGATTTGCAAATCTGAAAGGAACGGCCCCACTAACCACTGACCAGCCAAGGGGCCAGAAGTACCAGGCGTGGTCGGTGTCCTGTGTCCACCTGGCCAGGCCACTGCACTCAGTGACTTAATCCAATGCCAATCGAGGTGTTGGTCTGAAGGTATTTCATAGATGAAGTTAACATCTACCAACCATTGATTTTAAATAAAGGTGATTATCCTTGATAAGGTGGGTGGGCCTCATCTCATCAATTGAAGGTCTAAAGAACAAAACCTGAGCTTCCCCTAAGGAAGAAGGAATTCTGCCTCAAGACTGTTGCATCTGAAATAGAGACACAGATGTAGAGAACAAACGTATGGACACCAAGGGGGGAGAGCGGCGGGGGGAGGGGTGGGACGAATTGGGAGACTGGGATTGACGTGTATACACTAATATGTATAAAATGATCACTAATAAGAACCTGCTGTACAAAAAAATAAAATAAATTTGAAAAAACAAAAAAAGACTGTTGCACCTACTCCTCCTTGAGATTGCAGCCTGCTGGTACACCCTACAGATTTCAGACTTGACAGCTTCCACAACTGTGTGAGCCAGTTCCTGACAGCAAACCTCTTCATTGTGCATTCCACGGGTTTTGTTTCTCTGGAGAACCCTGACGGACACACCTGACCAGCCCCACTGAGCTGGATCCAGCACGCGGAGCTCGGAAAAGACGGGCAAAAGACTCTTCTACAAAGAGGACCAATATATGTCTGCCTCCTGTTTCCCCAGAACGTTCCACGGTGAGGGGAAGGAGGGCACTTGGTGACCAGCTGACATCTGCATCATAGCTCAGTTCCACAGCTGTGCTCCTCCCCCC
>NW_020837945.1:6721179-6901514 GCF_003676395.1 Aethalodelphis obliquidens | reverse complement strand
CCCCCGTTCCCCTCCCCCCCTCTGCTCCTCCCCCCGTCCTCCTCCCCCCGTCCTCCTCCCCCTCCGTGCTCCTCCCCCACGTCCTCCTCCCCCCGGTGCCCCTCCTCCCCATGCCCCTCACCCCTTGCTCCACACCAGGCTTGCCATTTCCCATCAAGTTACCAGGCAAATGCAGGCAGCCGTGCCCAGCTCCCGGGCAGCGGCTGCTGGGCCAGCACCACCGGACATCCAGGAGGAGGACAAGGACCACGACAAGGCTGACTTCCCTCGGTAGCCGCCACCGAAACACATCCCAGTTTGCTCCCAAAGCTGGAACTGCCTTTAACCATCCTCTGAGGGGAGCATTCTGAGCATCTTAGGATTCCATGAGGGCCTGAGAGTGGAAGCTACTGACGCTTCCATTGTCCCCTTGCAAGAAAATGGTCCAGTTTCTCCAAAAATGATTTCCTTTCCCAGGAAAGAGACCCTCGCCTGAGTCCGCAGCTTCGCAGCTGCCTTACAGACGAACGGCCAAGAAGCTTTCCAAGGTCAGCCGGCCGAGGAACGCGGGAGGAGCTTTCCGGGGGCCCGTGTCTTTCTTGGGGACTTGAAGCCCCTAGGCCAGGCTCAGGGTCACCTCAAGTCCCCCCACCCATCCCGAATCCCTGTGATGACCACCTCGGGCTGGGAAGGAGGCCCCAGGGCTTGGCCAGGAGGGCAGGTGGACATCAGCTCTTGAAGGGAAGCACAGGCCGGCATTGAAGGAACCGGTATTCACACTTCTCTCTTATTTATTTATTTATTCGTTTATTTGTTTGCTTATTTATCCATTCATCTATTTAAATTCAGCGAGAAGGAGAGGAAGTTTCATTTCTGCAACATTGTTCTCACCTCCTCATTCAGTCTCCTTTCTGAGGCTTGCTAAATCCAGACTGGCATTCCTGGAGCTGGCCCTAGGCCAGACTCCACAAATAAGGGCCAGGGCACGGCTCGCTCTGCCAGCTGCCAGCTGGAGACCATCTCAGTGCCCTCTGCCCGAAGCGTTCTTTCCCTCTCTCTCTAATTATTTATCTTCCACTCTCTCCATCTCCATCTCTATCTCTCTCATCATCTCTCCCTTGCACACACAATCTCCCTCTCTCTCACACACACACACACGCACACACACACACGCACACACACACACATGCGCGCGCGCACACACACGGGCTGATGTATCTCCCATAGGTAGAAACTAGCCTTGGAAGAAGAACGCTTTAGAAATGCATCTTGCTCTTAATGCTCCCACTGTGACTGCCCCGGCAGGCGTGGGATCACGTGACTCCACCAAAAAATAGAATCCATCAATGTTTACAGGGTTGGCTCCACAACTACCCTTTTATATAAACACCGCTACCTTCTTCAGAACAGGATTAACCTGCATGCCTCCAAGTCTCAGAAACAGATACAGCGAATGGTCAGTGGAACCATTCTATCAGATGGATAGGATTTACCTGTAACATATATACATATAACGAGGAACTGGCCGGGACTCTGGCATCCTGGACCCTATGCTTGCCTTTTCTACCATGGTCCTTTCAGAAGTCTAGGAATTAGCCCCTTGATGAGGCCTAAGATGGGTCTGCCTGGGCTTGAATTCCCTTTAAAGGACCAGTGCTGTAGCAAATAGGCAACATCAGAATTAGCGTTCCCACTTTCAAGAAGAAACTCGACGCACAGAAGCGAACTGACTTCTCAGGGCCCAGGGACGTTCTGGCCCCTCCCATCTCCCTGTTTGGCACGTCCAGCCTCACGGTTGACACTCCCTCTGAGGGCTGTGACTTGGCACCTTCACGGACACCACACTAGAAGTTGATGCAATGGTTTCCAGCACTTATAAAACATGACACTTATAAAAAACATATTTCGCATTAAAATATATACGTAGCAAAAAGGGCCTGTTATAGCCGCAACAGAGTGGGGAAAATGCACTGGGTGTGGAGTCAAACACCCTTGATTGGAATCCAAATTCTGAGTTGCTTTAAGTGCTGATTTGGGTTAGCCAGAAAATGCCTGAGTCTCAGTTTCCTCATCCATCGAATGGGGATAAGCATTCCTCACAGGGCTGCCTGGAGGACTGACAGGCCATCAGATGTAAAAGGGCTTTATACATAGTAAAGCACTAAAACTTGTGAGCTGCTCTTGTGACTCTGGGCAGATCATACAAATTTAAATGCAATTATTCTTTCTTTGTCTTGAGATTTGATACAATTCTTTCTGAATATATATATGGGGTATTATATCATAATTGAAATCAACCTGACTCTTCAAAACTACATCCAATGAAATGCTTTTGTGGGCTTCCCTGGTGGCACACTGGTTAAGAATCCACCTGCCAATGCCGGGGACACGGGTTCAAGCCCTGGCCCGGGAAGATCCCACATGCCATGGAGCAACTAAGCCCGTGCGCCACAACTACTGAGCCTGTGCTCTAGAGACCATGAGCCACAACTACTGAGCCCATGTGCCACAACTACTGAAGCCCACGTGCCTAGAGCCTGTGCTCCGCAGCAAGAGAAGCCACCGCAATGAGAAGCCCCTGCTCGCTGCAACTAGAGAAAAGCCCGCACGCAGCAACGAAGACCCAACGCAGACAAAAATAAACAAACAGATAAATTTAGAAAAAGAAAAAGAAATGCTTTTGAGTGTCAGGGATAATACATTCGGTAATTCACTAATACATTCTAGGTGACCGCAGCATTATCGTGACAAACTCAGGAGAGTTAATACTTATGGGTGACACTGGTGCTTGGTTTTAAGTGTAAGTAAAGATGAGAAGAAAAAGCAAGCATCCAAAGAAGGTGACAGAGGAGAGAAGGTTGGGGGGCGGGGGGCTGGAGGACACAGAAAGTAGGTCCGTTAGCAATGTCATAGGGCTTGGACATATGCTGCACTGCCTGGCCACTAGCTGACACTCTCCCTCCATGAAAACAGAAGACAGCTTTACTTTCCAGGCAATAAAAACCTCAGAGACAAATTCTGCCATATGTGGGCAAGGCCCCCTCCCACAAAGCCCTCACGTCTGGGAAGTGGAATTGAACATCTCATCTTCAAAGCGAGTTCTCGGTAAATGTACTACTGGTTTTACAACCTCTATCCTCCACGCAAACCACTGGAGAACACATTTTCTCAGCATTGCCCAGTGTTACTGTTCAATGCCCTGAGTTTCTGAAACCATCTCGGGGGAAGCGTGATCAATTTCCACTTTGCCTTTTCAAGGGGTGGGAAAACCAGAGGTCTGGGAGAGCAAGAGCCGGCGGTCTCCTTACCTTGAGCCATTCACCTGGTTAGGGTTACATTCCATCTTGATGGTGACCCTGGCTGGGGGTTGAGACAGCCAGTCCTGCTGAGGGACACGCGGGCTCATCTTGGATGTCTGTCCATAGTCGCTGGAGGAGGACGCGGTCATGTCCGTCTTGGCCAGGTGCGGCGTGCCGTATGCGCACTCAAACAATGACTGGTCCTCGCTCACGACAGATAACGCTTCCTGGACACCCAAAGAAACACACAGTCAGGACGTTCCAAGGGACAGTCATGCTTCAAAAAGTCGCTAACTGTATGGTCATTTCTAACTGGGACCCCCTTTTTAGGTAGTTTTTACGGTATCCATTTCCACCTTTCAGCAGCAAAAGGGAGCTGGCTTTCTTTCCCCTAGAGACGGTAAGAGTTGGCACTGGCCGACCTAGAAAAACTTTTGTGCAGGTCTCCAAACATCCCAGCCTTGACCACAGCTGTGCAGATAATACCCACTTTAATCTCAACTCAAGGAAGTGGAATTTCAAAGGTCTTAGAAGACATCCAATTGCATGTGTCATTATTTGACAAATGCAATCTATAATTCAAGCAGACAGGGTACAGAATGGTCGTGAAGATTAAAAAAGACATGTGACGGCTAACACCTAAGCATCTGGCAAAACTGCCACATTCCCAGGAGATTTTGAAGAAGAGCTACTTAGAAGGGTGAGGGGGACATGGGGCACCAAAGGACACAGAGACAAAGATACGAATTTTTCCACTTCTAAGTTATTAGCTGAAATAGTTTCAAGTGGCGCTTCCATGACGGTGAACATCTGGATGATAAATGAACCAAAAAAAAAAAAAAAAAAAGCTGTGATTAGCCAGAGGTCTCCAAATACCAAGATGTTTAAAATACCTAGATCGCTGACTAGCTCTTTTTTTTTTTTTTCCCCTTACTTTCTATTCCTATCTTTGCTCATTTTGCATGATTGGGTGAGAAGAAATAGAAATGTGTCATTGTTAGAGCATTCTTCTGTGGTTTTAAGTCAAACAAGTGGTTAGCCCATGGCTAGGCGGACATTCGACAGCCCAATCAGCAAAGGCAAATTCGATTGGGAAATTTCAGCTACTGGAATGACGTACTGTGCAGCAACGACACAGAAGAACTACGAGACCATCCAACTTTGCTTTCTATAACCAAAACAGAAATCCATGTGGTAGTTCATGTTTATTTCAGTCCTTGGGCACCCTCGGTACTGCTATGCAGCTGGTGAGAAGCAAATGCTGTCTGGGTCACACATGTTTTTTAAATGGAAACTTTGGAGCCAGTGGGGACTGTGGAGACCTTCTTGTCCAAACTCCTCATCCCCCAAATGGGAAGATCTGAGACCCAGGAAGGTCGAGACCTCACCTTGAGGTGAGTTGCCCAAGATAAAGCAGGGATTTGGTGAGCACAATGGTGAGTGTTTTATCTTCAGTTCCCTCCTATCCCCACAGCCCAGGACACCCTTCTTATATTCCTCGGTTTCCGATAATTGTCTGCCTTAGCACTCCTTTCTCATTCTTTGAATTGATACTTAAATAAGTAACGATTTTCCCCCCACCCCCGTTAATAATAGAGCCCTACGAAGCAGCCTTTCTAAGACAGAAGCCCCCCCCTCCTTACGCAGAAGTGTCCGAATCTTTAGGGAACACATGCAATTTCACAAAGCACCCCCCAATCCAGTGTGTCCTCCCCCACTCCATCCCCCATCTACCCAGGGACCCGAGTACCTGAACTTCACTGCCAGGCACACTGTGCTGTGAACCAGTGAGCAGGGAGAATCAAAAGGAACAAACTCAGTGCTCTGGCTCTCAGAGTGGAGGCCAGGTGTCTGTGCATGGATAACCACCCCCCGCCACCACCCACCGCCACGGTATCTCTAAAATCTCTTAGAATCGCAGCCCTGTGACAGTTTGGGAAAGAGTAAGCTGGGGGTTTAAACAATAACTCAAAATGTAGAAAAGGATGGGTTGTGCCAGCCAGAGAACCAGAATCAGGCACAAGGAAGAAAAGAAAAAAAGTAAGGCATCTTGAACCGCCAGCAAAAGCAAACGCATCAACAAACAGACGGCAACAATCCGAGAAATGGGCACGGTAGATTCGGCGGGGGAGCCTGAGTCACGTGGCGCTCTCTTCCGGTCACAAACGGAGTGAGGGGATGTAAGGAATCTAAACTCACAGACATGGGTTTAAAAGTCAAATCGGCACCACGGACTTAGTGCAGTCCTGCTAATTAATAAAGGCAAAATTATAGCTTCTTCAATAAATTGTGCAAGACAGGGTCTCCTTTCCCATCGCGGCGCTGGATGGAATGGTTTTACGCACTCAGAGCAAAAAACAAGGCTGAAGGCTGCCTCCATTCTCCCGCCGGGTCCTGCAGACTCCACCAAGCCTCAGAGGGGAATACCATGCTATGTAATGTCAGCGTTGGCTCACCGGTGAAGAGAAACATGAATAAATGTGCGATGTGTATCAGAAATTGGCAGAAACAGGTTAGATATAAGGAGCAGGCTAACCTTTAAATCACAAATGAGAAGAAAATGGCTTTCACAACAAAAAGAGTAACAATGTTAAAATATGAGTATCTCCCCAAGATAAAGTAGGATATTCTCACAAACACAACCAATGACCAAATAAATGTAGCCTAAGATTTAAAAACTGGACCAAAATACTAGAACTGAAACCAGGCTTCAGTGTGTGCTTGGAGGGGGAGGAACCCATTCTCACATCTGGCAAAGCATTTTTCCACCACATGGTTTTCTAAAGAAAGAAATCAAAGTTAATTGAGATCGATTTAGGAAAAAAAAAATCTACAAAAGCTAGAGTTAGGCGGGCGGGGGGGGGGCGGGGACACATCTTTTCTTCGCATCTTAAAATTCTCCTCCAAGTTAGTACTGAATAAAAATGAGAAAGGCCATATACTTCAGGATATCAAAAGCTGCTTTTGTTCGCTAGAGGAGAAGCAGTCTAAAAATGAGGACACTTCAGGATAAACGTTTCATTTCCAAAGGGGTGAAACACAGTCCATATTCTGGAAAGACAGCGCATGCCCCAAAGTGATGTAATTAGACCAAGGCAGGCAAGCACCTAGGGTTAAGTACAGTCAGGAAAAGGAAACAAATGAATAAATGGAATATCTCACACACACACACACACACACACACACACACACACACACGTGCGTGCTAACTTAGCACATCTGAACAATGGAGGAGTCAAAAGAAGCTGAAGGGTGGTCTTCAGAGACCTGCTTCAAAGATGACCACGAAAATTAACTGCTGTTCTTTAGAAGCAAACAAATGCTATGTACCCACAGCATGCCTTTGTTCACCCACTTGACTTTGTATATTACATGTAGGTTTCATCATCCCTTTGGTTGCAGTATGAATGACAGAGGCTGGTGCATAGGATTCTCCCACCCCAGCAGCACTGGGACTTCAAAGCAGGGAAAGGATCTAGCCTAGTAGGATTAAAACCAGAATGGATCGCTACACACAGGCTGGTAACCAGGAACACGTGAGTCCCTCAACTGTAGCTCTGCAAGTGACTCTTCCTGGCCTCGACGGATGCTGTCCCTGCTTCCCTGCCGTCTGGCTTCCCTCCTTGTCTGTGGTCATCTCACCTACCTACCTGCCTACCTGCCAAAGCTGTCGGCAGATGCCTTAGGTAACATCTATGGCTTATTCCCTCAGCACCTTCGGCCAGACGCGGGGACTTGCAAACTGCTTTGGCTACCTTATGACAGAGAATTCAAAAAAAAAGTCCAAACCTGGCAGAAGTGTGGCATAATTAATTAATATGCCCACCTCTGTGTTACTCTAAAAAGACATGAACTTTAGATTTGTGTGTGCGTGTGTGCGGGGTGTTCTTTTCTGTAGCCCCAAGAAAGCTGGGATATTTTGATGTGCCCGGTGGCAGGCTACCAATGCCATTTTTCATGAACTTATGAGAAATGCATAAATTCTAAGCGAACTGCCCTCAAACAAAAGGGACCGTCGTGTTAGTATACAATGTTTATTATTTCATTTGAATACTGAATATGCACCAATGACATGTGAGGACCACTTCTTCAGATTTTGGTCATCACAGTTGACTGACAGTTCTAGAAAGTGAAGAGAACTCAACTAGATTATATTTCATACATGAGACTAAAATACGATTCTATTTTTTAAGTAACTAGATTTGGGTACAACAAAGGTTCCAAAATGCTTAGATTTTTAAAAAAATTAAAAGTCGAATGCACTTTTAAGCATGCTGACATTTCCAGCAAATGATTTCAGACAGCCTAAAACAGATGAATTTTTTTCTGTAACAGATGAATAGTTTGAGAGGCTCCTATGTTTCCAGCAAAAGAATTATAAAATAAGGGTCTGGGCTCAATTTTGCTCTTAACTTTTGATCCCCACGGTTCATAAAAACACTAAAATGTCAATCCAGGGAACCCAACATACTTAAATTTTCATGAAAATCTGGGCGTGGTAAAATGTTGAAACTAAGAAAGTCTTAAGGAATGATCGGCTCTCTTTCACAGCTGGAGCCAGTGAAGCATACCCAGGGAAATGATCCTTACGTCGTTTTCAAAAATCCAGAGGATGGCCAGAACTAGGCGTCCAGGGAACAGGATTCCCAAATTCACCCTCAGTTTCCTCAAGTCTTAGGTGCCTCAAATAGTTATGAAAAACAAATGGAAAAACTAAGTGGTACAAGCATGTTAAGATTATGGTCATGCTTTAGAAAAAGAAATTCTTATAGAAGTCTTTGGTATCACAATACACTTTAGGAAGCCAAGGTCATCTTAAATCAATAGTCTGCCTTTCCCCCACACACATAACCAATCAGAATCTGGAACATCACATAACTGCTTACACTGCGATGAATAAGCCATCTTTTAGCCACGTTCTCTTGACTCATAAGCAGCTGATCCATCACATAATAAACCAGGTTACCTTGGTAAGCACTTCGTATGCAGTATCCCTTTCAATCTTATTACACTGATTTTAAGATACACCTTTTTCCACATTTTACGAGCTCTGAAATCTGGATGCATCTCACCATCGATGGCATGTCATGCGTTATTGGCAGCATCTCTTCTCCTTTGACGGCCGGTAAAATAATGGTTCGTTTTATCATCAATGACATCTTAATTTTATGAAATACAGTCCTGACAATAGTCTTATAAGGTCAGGTGTCATTCCTGCCCACAGGTGAGAAAGCAGGATTGGGAAGAAGGGTAATGTCAACGTGAGGACAAGGTAGCAGCAGCGTTCGTGTCGGGGAGTGGAATCACTCCCTGAGGCTGTACATTCACCACTCTGGGTGTGACCAGAGAAAGAACAGGTTGGGCTGATGGAGGTCAGATGCACAGGGCTTCACTGCCTTGAAACAGCTGTGGAAAGAGCAGAGCTGACAGCACAAATAAGAGACGGAACCACCTAGAAAGAGAGAGGCTGGTGGAGGGAAGAGGTGGGAGAAGGCTGAGGGGATAAATGCCCAGAATCCCAGGACTTCGATGGAATTAAAGGATCAGGAGAGTAAGTGGAAAGCCTGTTGGAAACTAGGAGGGAAATTTCTAAGTACAACACGCTCTCTTATGAGGCTAAAAGCTATGTAGCAATAGGTCCCAGATACATTTAATTAGTCTTTCTTACTTAATAGTTTAAATCAACAAATCTGTTCTTTTCATTGGTTAATCAGATAATTCAGACCCAAATTGATGGCCGTGTATTGGGGTGTGTTCATTGCAGGTGGATGCCTGGCTTCTCAATCAATACTGCAAGGGAAGAATAGGGCAGGTAGGAACACCATTTATAAATGTTAGAGCCAGTGCACGTGGTGGCCTTAAATGGATGTCTGCAGACCTAATGATACTGGAAAACTATTTATTAGGCTGTCTCAAGCCCAGTTGTTTATAGCTTCTCGGGCTTCCCTGGTGGCGCAGTGGTTGAGAGTCCGCCTGCCGATGCAGGGGACACGGGTTCGTGCCCCGGTCCGGGAAGATCCCACATGCCGTGGAGCGGCTGGGCCCGTGAGCCATGGCCGATGAGCCTGTGCGTCCGGAGCTTGTGCTCCGCAACAGGAGAGGCCCGCGTACCACAAAAACAAAAACAATTGTTTATAGCTTCTCTTCAAGGCAGAGTGCATGCGGTAGATGCTTCTGGAAAGTCTACTCCTAATCACATTCAGAGGAGAAAAAAGCAACACAAATACGTCCCTAGGAAAGACCTCCACTCCATGTGCCCAACAAAAGGCCAATCCTTCCAGAATTTTATTCTCAACGTGTATATTTTTGCATTTGAATATTGCCAACATCTCATGGGATGAGAAACTTCCTCTGACCGGTATCTTTTAATTACAACACAAAAAAAGCCAAACATTGTGAGTTAAAAGATGCATTGTCAGGCTGAGTGGGAATCATTTTGCCCCGTCTTGATATTATTTTCTTTCCTTAATTCTTCAGCGGAGGAAACATTAAAATCATATATTAAATGCAGCATCTAGCTTTGTGCTCACGTTTTTCTCATTTAACACATTGCTATTTTAGTCCTTCAAAAATATAAAAATCTTGGATTAACCTCAAAGGAAAAATGTATGTAGGCAAATGAAGTCCATCTAAAGAGAGTGTTTCCCCAATGTGGTATCGCTTCAGTATCAAACACGTTTACAACTGCAGTACCAGCCCAGCGCTAAGAGAATGAAACCCAGGACTGGTGCAGAGATACAGGCATACAAATATATTCATATACATGCATACACATACATATCTATACGCACATATATGCATGCTCACACACACATATACATACACACATGTCAATTTCCATATACATGCCTATACATACATATATTCGTATTCACACATACATGCATATTCGTATGTACATGCACACATGCATAAACATAGACACATATTCATGCATATTCACACACACAGTCATACACATATACACACATACATATTCGAATATACATATCTGTACATGCATGCATGCATATTCATATACACATACATATTCACACATATATGCATATTCATATACATGCACATATTTACATACACACATGCATATTCGTATACAGACATTTACATACACACATAATACACATATATATATATCCATCTATCTCTCCATCCTTACTATCTTTGCTCATTGAGCACTTTAGAGGACCTGTACACAGTCCTTATTGGTCAGCAGACCCCCTAGGGAAGATGGTGCCTAAATGATGTAGAACACCAGGATTCTTCCCTTTTTGCCTTGATTTGTTTTTTCTCAAACTCGAAGGTGCTTTTCCTCCCCTCAGCAAATCCCTTCAAGAAAAGACTGATCTGGAAACCAGTCTCCTTATGACCTTCAGACGAATTTCCCTGCTCTGAACTCACCGGATTTCTCCTTGGCTCTGAGCAGCGTAGCCAGTCCTGGGAATTCTCTTGCTCACATACTTCTCCCCCAACTGCTGCCTTTATGAAGATATGAGCATTTCCAGGCCAGGATCCTGTGTGTGTGTGTGTGTGTGTCCCTAGCATCCAAACAGCTTCTTAACATCACATTTTGTTGATGTTCCTATTAACCACAGAACTAAGTCATGAAATTATACGAAAGCCCCATCATAAATGCTGTAGGTCCAAAAACTTTTTTCACATCAAAACAAAGGAAAATATACTTGTGAGATGAAGTGTGCAGCCAGTGACCAGGAGTTTGGAAGCTAATCGCCCTGGCACTATAGCCTCAGCCATATGATCCTGGAGCACATTACTGCAGGGTTTTACCTGAAATCTACGTAGGCTTGAATTAGGGACTCTGCGTAGTTAGGCAACATATGAAATAAATAAGACTTACTAGAAAATGAACACTAGCAAAGCAAGGAGAGAAGCTTTCAATGGCTAAGCGCAAATCCCAGAACGCTTGCGGAGATTGGAGCATTGCAGAAAAATGTCAAGGAGAGAATAGTTAGGTTCCACATAAGGAGAACTGGATTTAAATGAACCTCAAAAAATTAGAAACCCAACAAACATAATTTTAAAACAACCCTTCTGTTTACTTTCTCAGTTCTATGCAGATGCTCTTTGAAACATTTGAAAGGAGGGTGAGATAGGAATATTTAGCCTGGCAATCAAGGTTTCAGGCATGCACGATGAGTTAAGTCTCTGGGTTCTACAGCACAGCATCCTGCTATAGTTAACAGTTCTGAATCATATACTCACAAATTTGCTAAGAGAGTAGATCTTATGTTAAGTGTTCTTATCGCAAAAAATATATAAAATAAAGAGGGAAGGAGGAAGCTTTCGTAGACGATGGATACATTTATGGCATGGATTGTGGTAATGGTTTCATGTGTAGATACTTATCTCCAAACTTATTAAGTTATAAACGTTAAATACTGTACAGCTTTTTAGTACGTCAATCAAGCCTCAGTAAAGTCATTTTTGAAAAAACAAAAGAAACAATGTGTAAGTGATGTTAATAGCCTCTTTGTTTTCCTACAAAGAAACACATTTTCCCCCCATAGGCTTCTTTCCTTCTTTAGAGATGAATAAAAAAGTGTAAAAACATGTGTGGAAACATCCTGTTTGTGTGTTTTAAGTCGGAATGAGTGCAAAGAATGCAGCACTACCCCCTTCAGATCCTTCTGCACCCTCTTGGTTTTGTGGGGGGCAAATTCTACTCCTGGCTTTCCACACTTGTTTGTGTTTTTCTAATCACTGTCATCACGTGACACTCAGAAAATTTCATCAAAAGCCTTCATCTTATTTGTATCTCATTTGAAATAACTCATTTGAGATGAAAAGATGATTTGCTTTTCACTTTGATCAGCAAATTTAGGATAAACAATAGAGATGCACCAAAATGTCGGAGACAGCACGGTAGAGCATGGTGGCCACTGGATTGGGGCTCCAAAGACCTGAGGTGGAAGCTGCCCTTGGTCACTGGGCCACCCTGGGACTTCCACAACCCCACTCTGCTCCAAATTCAGTCCCACGTGAGCTGCTGAGGGCTTGTTACAGACGCAGAGTCTGCGTGTCTGCAGCCCTGCTGAATCAGAATCCACTTCATAACATGAACCTGGCACACGCGCATATTCAAGTTTAAGTCCTGCTGCCTTATCCTCACTTGAGTCTCCATTTCTTCAACTATGAAGGTGATGTTGATAAGAGCTGCCCCAATCCCAACCAGGGCTCCCAATGGGCCAAGTGAGCTAGTGTATGTGAAAGGTTTCATAAGCCTTAATGTTGCATTTCAACTATTATCCCATCCTAGAAAGCTGATGTGACTGACCCAAATTCTCCATGGGGTTCAAGACAGTGGCCTGGACGATCCGTTTCAAATCCTATTCTTCTAACAAGCCACATGCCAGGAAAAGTACATCGTCTCTCGTATGCCATTAGTCACTCATTCTTTGTTAAGTACTAAATTTAAAAGTCAGGTATCTTTATCTAACATGGGGAGAAAGAGGAGCTGGCATCTTTGCTTTTATTGTCGAGAGCATTTAGTCCAATGTGATTTAGCCTTTATGGTGCCCGGTCCAGTTTGTACATGGGTTTTTGGTTGTAATTCTACATTAGTTTGTTGGATGTCAATTCAATGTAAGTTTTGTGTGGGAAGGGATCTGGATTCCCTGTTGAAAACTGTGGCCTCAACAGCTGGTACGTACCCTGGCATGTTGTTGTTCTCTACAAAATGAGTGGATGAATGGATGAATAGGTGAATGTATGAATATACCACGTTCTCATAACACAATTCCCATTCATTTCCCTAAAATTGCACACAGCACACAGCAGATGTTCCTCAAACTCCCCAAAAAAGTCTTCTCTTCCAGGATGTGGGATCCACGATGCTTTTCATCCTAACTTTCCCTAAAACCTCATGAGATTTTTAACAAACTTGGACAAGGAAGTGATTCTACGGCAGTCTTGCTAAGAGGCTCACGGAACTCTTTTACTCTTCTGATTTCTGCAGCTCACTCAGCCCAACCCAGGTTGGGCTGCAAGTGATTCAGGTTCCAAGAGGCACAGAGGACGCTCAGAAGGGCACCGCCACGCCCACAGGGTGACAAAGTCATGAGCAGTTTTCCTCTATTGGAACAGCCCTCTCTAAACCCCAAGGGAGAGATGGTACATCATACCTCTCACCTCCAGGAGCTCCATGAAAACAGGCAGCTCTATGCTTGGCCTTTTCAAAACATACATTCAGACGCTAAAAATACAGTGCACTGCACATCTGGAATGTGTCTCATCCATGAATCTCTGACACATGGATTCACTGTTTTCGAGAAAATTCCAAGAATTTTATTCATGAGAAAACTTTGGCACAATGGGAAACGCTGGCAAGCATTAGATAGCAGCAGCAGATGTGCTGGCCTCCGCCCCCAGGCCTGCGGCTGGTTCAGCCCGTTTGCATCAGGTACCTATCTCGTGCCTTCAAACTTCCAACTCAAAATTCCCCATAAAAGAGGGAGGCCTTAAGTTTATTAAGTGATGCGGTTCCCCCCACATGGGTGCACAGTACCAGATGCACTCTGCAAGTGTCGGGATGGGCACGTGGGAATTTAAAAGGGACAACAGGAACACAGGGTCACTGGTGTGAGATGCAACTGCTCCCTGTGCCTCGTGCCCTGCAGCCACCGCCTCCTCGTCTGTTACATGAGGGTCTGGTCTCCTGATGTTTCCTTCCTGAGGTCCCTCCTTGCGCCAAGATGAAATCTACTGTATTTAACTAGTGACATTCTCTTCCTGGCGGGGCCAAACCACAGGCCCCACCTTCTCCATCTCTGAGCAGCTATGTGCCTAAGGGGAAAACCTATCACCTGGGGAGCTGCGGAAAGTTCCTATGAGTTCAGGTTCAGAGTGAACTATGGGCTCTTTCCAGGCTGCCCTGGGTTTTAATTTCCTCTGGATAACTTCTTCCATGCTCATGGTGGGAGGGTAGTCAAGACCCTGAGAGCTCATTTCATGTCTTCAACTGCCATTAGGACCTAATCTCCTGCACGGGAACTCTGGGTCTGTTCAGAAAACACATCAGCCACAATAAAATACAGTTCTACTAACAAAAAGTCTTACAGAGACTGGGAGTCTCGTGGCGGGAGGGAGCGTACGTAAGAAGCCCTCACTTTTCCCAAGGTGCTCCAGGGACCTCCTTCCTCTCCTTTCCATCCTCATTCCCAAGTAACTGTTGTCAAGGGCCACACAACGTATAAAGCAGACATGAACACAAACATTTTCTTTTCCTTAGACACCAACTCCCATTGTGGAAAGAGCCGAGAGCTCACCCACGGTGAGGGTCCAGCCCTGCCAACCCTCACTTCGGCTCCACGAATGATGACGCCTCTGTCCCTGGGGCTGGGAGGCTAAGCCTGTGCTTTGCACCAGATTTTCTAGCACATAGATCCGTGCTGGTGGCTGCACAGGAAGGGGACCCAGGAGCTAGGGTATCATGACCTTTGTTCCCGCTCTGCGCCGAGCTCAATCTCTGCCTATCATGTAGTTCAGGGCACGAGAGAGGACCCCGTCATCAGAACACTTTTCATGCACCAACCAGCTGGTTACCAGCGAGACCTGATTTTTACAATTCTGGGAGTGTCGATCTCAAAACCTAATACGTTTGAATTATGCACTGTAAACTCGTCCAACAATTTCAAAATACGTATACATATATCATACGCAATGAGGCTCTCCTGAGCCCCTCTGTAAATTGGTCTCTTTAAAAATCTGTAGATCTGTTCCTACCAAAACCACTCTAACCTGCAGAAAAGCATGGTGGCCTGAAAATCTTCATGATGTCTACCCCAGGGTCTAAACTTCGGTTTTTAGATTGTCTCTTTACTTGGACCTCTTTACTTATTACGCTGAATCCCCAGGGAGGAAGCAGAACCATGAATGTCCATGTCTACCCACCTTTTCCAGGAGAAGGAGGAAGCTTCCAGGGCTCAGAACTGTGTGCAGTGTCATATACATGTACAGGCACAAAGAGAGCTGCTGGACAGGTGAGGGGTCTGTGCAGATGTATCTCCTTTCCGAGGGGGTGGAGTTTCCTGTCACCCACCCATCTAATTTGCATAATAAGCCTTATGGGGCGGGGGCACATCTACTTAAAAGGGCAACTTACTTAGTACAAAGGATGATTTGCCGTCCTGTCTTCCAGTCTGGTAGACTTGCACTGATCACTATTTGCAAGCAGAGGGACACTTTAAAAATTTAAACAAGGTGTAAAGAACTGTGAACCTTGCTTTTCAAAGTCTGATCCGTGGACCAGCAGCATCAGCATCACCTGGGACTTTGACAGAGAAGCAGAGCTTCACCAGACCCCACCCCAGAGCTACTGAATCAAAACCCTATTCAACAAGATTCACAAGGGGAATGGCAGGCACATTTAAGTGTGGAGAACTGGGTGAGAGGGTGGTCTAAGTTTCCCAAAAGAAAGAAAAGGCAGGGCTGCGCGAGAAGGGGGAGGAGGAGAGGGCAGACTACTTCTTTTAATTAGAGTGGTCAGGGAGGTCTTCTTGGAGGAGGCGAGCCCTAAGCAAACTTGAAGGAGGCCCAGCGATAACAGAACAAGGCCAGAAGTGGTTTGAGGGTGGGACACAGGGCTCAGGAACAGCCAAGGAGGAAGTATTGTCACAGGAGAGGAGGGACAGGAAGCGCTAGCAGTGGACAAGGAGGTAAGCCAGTTGCGGCTGGGGGTCGTTGGCAGGACCTGGGCGGTACTGCGAGTGAAATGAGAGCCTCTCTAGATGTCTTGGCTAAAAGCCCAGGGATTGTCTTCTTTCCTAAGATATACTAATATTTTCCACCTCGTATGGGCTGTGCAAAGAAAATACTTTCTATCTTTTGAGTTTTATTATTTTCTTTTTTTTTTAACTTTTTATTTTATATTGGAGTACAGCCGATTAACAATGTTGTGATAGTTTCAGGTGCACAGCCAAGGGACTCAACCATACATATACATGTATCCCCTCCCATCCAGGCTACCACATAACACTGAACAGAGTTCCCTGTGCTATAGAGTGAGTTTTATTATTGGGTTGGCCAAAATGTCCGTTCGGTTTTAAGTAAAAATAAAAGACATTTTTCATTTTCACCAAGAATTGTATTGAACAATGGATTCACCAACACAACGAACTTTCTGGCCAGCCCAATATTTTCAAAGCTCAATGTGACTTGCATGCATGTATCGTGCACACCACGTGTACACCAAAAGCCACACCTCACAAAATGTTACGGCCATCCTTTGCTCCCCATACAGTGGGGGCTTCTGTTCGTCATCATACAGAGAAACTGTGGGAATTCAGAATATGCGTTTTTCATTCAGAGAGTCTGAAAATGGCCATGACCGCTGTTAAAAGGTTTTGCACAGACAGTAAATACCTCCCTGAGGCTCCTCTGCCCCCACCACTCTAACGGGCAGCCTCAGGGAGCTCTACCTCTGGAATCAAGAGGAAACACAGCACCAAAGGGATCCCCTGCTCCCAAGTCAGCTGTGTGAGGCCCACAGATTCTGGCAGCTCTGGTGGCAAATGACAGGCCAGAACATCACTTCCTGCTGCCTCCCCCCCATGCTGGACTGAAAGTTTCAGGGCTTGAGCAGGGATGCAGATGACCAGGTATTTCCTCTTTAAACACAATGATAAGCGTGCTTCAGGAAGGAGGCATTTAGAAGAACTGTTTATTGTCCTTGCCGGTGGAGAACCCTAATTCTCTGAGCTCTATCTGGTGGAAAGTGCTTCCTGGTTAATAAAGGGCGACTTCCCTTCTGCTGCGGAATTTTCTCAAGTCATCAACATAGGCCTCGTAGCCATCTCTGAATCCAATCTCGACATTCAGTGTATAGTCTGTATATTAGTTTTCTAGGGCTGCGAAACCAAATACCACAGACTAGGGGGGCTTAACCAACAGAAACTCATTTTCTCACAGTTCTGGAGGCCAGAAATCCAAACTCAAAGTGTGGGCAGGGTTGGTTCCTTCTGAGGGCCATGAGCTGCTCCAGGCCTCCCTTCCTAGCTTGTAGACGGCTGTCTTCTCCCAGGGCCTTCACAAAGTCTTCCCTCTATGCATGTCCGTATCTGCGACCAAATCTCCCCTTTTTATAAGGACGTGGCCATATTGGTTTCAGGCCCAACCTCATGACCTCATCTTGATTACCTCTGTGAAGACCTGATCTCCAAACACAATCACATTCTGAGGTTCTGGGGGTTAGGACTCCCACATATGAATTTAGGGGCACACAATTCAACCCGTAACAGGGCAGAGAACGTGTCCATTTTCTTCGGGGGGCTGCTGTGCGGCTTGCGGGATCCTAGTTCCCTGATCAGGGATTGAACTGGGGCCCCAGCAGTGAAAGCGCAGACCACTGGACCGCCAGGGAATCCCAAGAGAATGTGTCCACTTAATTCACTGCCTAGCACAGTGCCAGGTACCAGAATAAGAACAATAAGTCAGTGGTTCTCAAAGTTGTTCCAGGAACCCCCCGGGGTCCCAAGACCCTTCCAGGGAATCTGCTGCTTGACAGTTTTCACGACATGCTAGGACATTATTTGCATCTTCCCGGCTCATCCTCTCACAGGTGTACAGCGAAATTTGCCAGAAGCTACAGGACATGTGATAGTACAACAGATTAACTGCAGGGGCAGATATGAGAATCCAGCTGTCAGCTGTTAAGCCAGACGCTGAAGAGATTTGCAAAAATGTGAAACAATGTGACTCTTCTTACTAAATGTCTTTTTGGAAAAGAGAGTGACTTTTCATAGCCATGTGTTATTTAAATTAACATATAATGGGTTTATTACTGTTATTTTAAAATGAATTCATTAATAAATATTTTAAGAACATCTCAATTTTTATTTCTAATTCAGTAAACATCAACAGATATAACCCCTGTCAACCACTGCCCTTTAGGGTCCTGAGGCATTTTTCAGGGTGTCAAGGATCCTGAGACCACAAGTTTGAGGACCACTGCTGTACAGAGGTAAACTGGCTAGGACCTAATCTTTCTTCTCTGAAGTAACCCACAGTCTTAGGGTGATAAGACGCTTTATAAAGAACATATTTTTAGTAGCTAAGTGCCACAAAAAAGGAAGTTTGTTGGCCATCCCCTTAGGTTGACAACAGAGAGTTCTCATGAAGAAAAACAGAAAATCTGATCTCCACCTAGTGATGTGTTCAATTTGGAACATAAGAACTTACAACACCAAGGGTTGGAGGGATCAGCATTTTTTTGGCCTCTCAACTGATCTGCCAAGTGTTGGCCCCAGACCGCCTAACACTGGACAGAATCTACTAAAGAAGCAGGTTGCCCACCCCCACCTAGTTACAAACTACCTACCAACATCTATTTCCAGCTGAGCCTTCTTGAAAGTGGCATGCCTCTTGGCAAAACGAGAGGGGGTCCATGAGGGAACCCAGACCAGCAGGAAATCAGCGGAGACTGAAGACCACCTACCCACTACCAAGCTGGCTGCGCTTCGGATCCGAGCCAGCCTGGGAAACTGGTCCTGCGGGCGAGGGGCTGCAGGGCCCAGGCACAGACTCCCTGCCCATCCCCCAGCGATCCCATTTTGGCACACCTGGTGAATCTCTGGACGCACAGGTGGCACTCTTCAATTAATGCTAAGGACCACGCTCCTTTTTTTTTTAATGACCAGGTTGTTTTAATTTTTAAACTTGTCTCTTGGGAGATCCTCCCTGTTTATATCCTTGTTAGGGATTGCACATAGCTATCTCATTTTAAAACCATTTCTCCAAGGTATCTGATTCAAATGACAAGTAGTTGGGTACCCACCATGTGCAAAGCAACTAGGGTGGGCACTGTCGGTAGTGATATAAGATGGATCATTCTCAAAGTCTATTATTCTAGACAGACTGTAATCACTTTGATAGAAGGACAAAACACCTGGGAGAAGAGATGCATCAGGAATAGGGGAATGCAGGCTCCATGAGGGCAGGGGTGTTTTTTTCAGTGATGTTTCACCAGTGTCTGTAAAAGTGACACACACACACTGAATATCTATTGCATAAATTCTTAGTATGTAGGTGTTAAGTGTGGTGCTGAGTTTGTCTACTGCTTGGATGATGGAGGGAGGAAGGAAAGTAGGAAGGAGGAAAGGAAAGAATGAGGGGAGGGAGGGAGAGATACTCTCCTTTCTCTATTGGAACAAAAATCCTACTGTGTCACTCTCCTGCCCTAAAATAAAATCCGATTTCCCAACATCTTCTGGCCCCTAGAAACCCATAAATCCTGCAAAGAGGGGTCTACAGCTTGTTATTCTTGTAAACTATTTCTGCATTCACTTGTTAGTGACCTGAGCAATGAAGATAACTTCCGATCAACCGGAAGAGGCAGATTAACTTGGCAAGGCACGACCTACATCATTGTGACTTTGTGGGAAAATCCTCCTATTCTACTAATTCAAGAAACATTTGGATGGGCTGCTGGGAATTAGGATTCAATCTTGGATTCAAGTCACTTGAGTTAAGGACCTTGTTCTTTATCTGGATGAGGTCCCACTTTGTAGTTAAGAGAAAGACCAGACAAATGAAAGCAGAAAAAACATATCACAGCTCAAGTTCATGTGCAAGAACACATTACTGTAAAATTCTTGTGCTGCAAATGTTTCCAAGGAAATAAGCACACTCCCAGCATGTGCACTGGAGGGAATGAACTGGGTTCTTGTGCTGTTGCCCCAAACAACCCTCTCTCCTCCAAGCTGGCCCCAGATCTTCTATACGTGATACTGTTTCCCAAAAAGCAGTCGGACATCAAAATGTGAAATCAGAAACACACATTTTCTGGTTATGAAGAACCTAGGGACAGGACCGGAATAAAGACGCAGATGTAGAGAATGGACTTGAGGACACGGGGAGGGGGAAGGGTGAGCTGGGACGAAGTGAGAGAGTGGCATGGACATATATACACTACAAAATGTAAAATAGATAGCTAGTGGGAAGCAGTCGCATAGCACAGGGAGATCAGCTCGGTGCTTTGTGACCACCTAGAGGGGTGGGATGGGGGGGTGGGAGGGAGATGCAAGAGGGAGGGGATATGGGGATATATGTATACATATAGCTGATTCACTGTTATACAGCGGAAACTGACGCAACATTGTAAAGTAATTATACTCCAATAAAGATGTTAAAAAAGAAAAAGAAACACATTTTCAAAGAACAAGTGCATTATACTAACAAGTTAGATGCAGCGGGGGCAGGTGTACCCGTGGGGTTGGAGGGGCAGGACAGAAAGGAGTTCAGGAGAAAGTGTGTTGAGATTTGAGACATGAAACTAAGAAGAAGGAACCCCCAACAGGCACACAGAGGTGGGTTCTATAACCGTCAATGTGCTCTCATCAAATCGCCACCTTCAAAGGACTTGGATCTGAGGCCAGACAGAAATCCATTAATTTGCACCTTGACTTTGGGGCTTCCAAGAATTCCTCAGTAGTTACCATCTCAGGGCTCAAACAGCGGAAAAGCAGTACATATGCAAAATCACACAATCAATTGGTTAATTCCAAGTGAAATCTGCATATACCAAAAATAAAATGTTTGCCTTCCTGGCACGTGAGGTAGAAATCAGCCTGGTTAACAAAATGTAAAGCACACTTGCAGTGTGTGTGTGCCAGTGTGTCATCCGTGACCATGGGCCACACGCACGCCCAACACGAGTCAGTCATGCCGTGGCCTGTCACCCACTCTGGGAGGTACTGGAACCTTTGTCTTCCTCCCTCCAGCTTCCTGCCATCTTAAAACATCTCACTGGCCCTCAGCCAATGATCTGCAGCTAGGCGCAGAAAGGGGGAAAAGGTGAAACTCCTCTCCATCCACATCGGGACTTATCTGTGCTTCAGGGGAAAGGTTTGTTGGTGGAGAGCCAGGGATGGCCTGTGTGCGCGTGAGATTTGTTCTTCACGTGGATCTGCACCTTCCTCGTCCCCCACTGGTCAGTTCATCAGCAGTGCTTCTCTCCTAACTGGGAACGGTCCACCTGCCTGACTGCTTCTCTCCCGTTGGCCTGTTAAGATGCTCTGAAGCTCTGGGCAATGGAAAACACAAGTGCTTCCCTGGATATGGAGGCGGAGGGGGTGGAAATTGGGGGTTAACATGGCAAGGATACTGTGAACTTAATTGTTTTCTGAAAGCAAAAGTTAAATCTGAAACAAGCAAAGCTTTGCAAAATTCCCATAGCATTGGCCTCAGTTCCTAAAGACTCTTTTCACAAGAATCACGGAATGACTTTGAGGTTCTGGCCACCCTAATCAGCACAGTTAATGATGCTAAAACATACGCCACAGCAGAGGCAGGGATGCAACATTCTAGATTTCCCTTTGTCAACTGTGACTCCAAGGGAGCCTTGCAGAGTCTTTGGTTCACTTCACACACCGTGAAGCCACCCCAAATAAACCAGCTCTCTGGACAAATGCAGTGTCCTCACGAAGAAAATGTGACTTGAAGACCGCACCCCCAGGCCCGTGTCCAATCAGATCATAGCTCCCCGAGACCTCTGATGGAACTGAAGTTTCCATTATAGAAGCACTTCTACCAAGAATAGTTTCAGTCAGAGAATCTAAGAAATCTGTGAAGTTCAACCTCCTCTTCAGATTTTGGACATGTTTTTAATATTATACTTATCACTCATGAACTAATTGATTCACTCATCAAACATGTACTGACTCATTACTTTGTGCTGTGCACTGTGATACAATTTCAACATCTCTTACGAGAAGATCCGACAGTTCTATCCACCTGCTATTTGTATGCCGTTATCTTATTAAAAAATCAGCCACAAATGCTCATACACGTCATCTTTGTGAGCTGGGCTCTATTGCTTTGGAAGATCCTGCCGTCCTAGAAAAATGAATGACTACATATGAACATAATTAATTGCATCTTCCCCCCAGAATCATTTTATTTTATTGCTTTTGGCTATTCTCTTTCTTTTTAGGATATATTGTGAAATGTTTCCTTTTAATATCTTTTAGGCAATATTAATTTGTAAGAGACACATTTTATGACAAATTATTTTTCATGTTTATTTTCAACTAAACTGAGTGAAAAACTGAATTTATAAGCAGCTTTTAAGTATGTCTTGCTTTTACTTGAAAAAGGAAATAAGAGGACAGGCTTACGTTTGTGTTAGTAAGGCAACACTGGGGTAGGAATTATAACTCTTACTCCCTCCTGCTGTACGGCGTATGTGCACATACACAATCTCATTTGGATCTAATATAATCTTTATACATTATGGGTATTACCACTTGAAATATCTGCTACAAAGATTTCCCCAGGAATTTGTCTTTTTAATTTTATCATGTGTATTGCATACAGATGTTTACAATTTGTGAACAACCTGATTGCATAACCATGGTTTATTTGTCTGTCTCACGTTATTAAACTGTAAGCTCTAGGAGGGTAGGGAAGTATCAAATTCACTTCTGTATCCCCAGGCACAGAATGAATGCAGCCCTCCTTGGTTACTTAACCTCTCTGTAGCTGTGTCCTTAGCTGTGAAATGTGCATAATGACTGCCCCTGTCTTATCTGTGCTGATCAACAAAACACTTAATACAATGTCTGGCATATAATAAGTACTCCATAAGTGTTCTCCACTATTACCGTGGTTGTTATTTAGAGTTGATTGAATGAAAATTCCTGTAGGTGAGCTAACTTGTACAACTGAATGTGATGGATAACTGGCAGAAAGAAAGGAATATCGGGGATTCGCTATCCTGGTCCATAGCTTTGTCTAGTCTACCAAAGTTGTAGGATTTTTTTCTCAAAATTATTTCCATTCATACAGTAAAAAAATAATTTATTTGTAAGGATTACCTGTGTCTCTTTACCTGTCATAATTCCAATGACCTTACCCAATACACATTGGACATTAACATGCTGGTTAGCTGAGGGGATCCAGAAATAGTAAAACCTGGCCTCACTCTACAGTGGTGTCTCTTTTCTTCCACATATACATCTCATAATTACATTTGTCAAACAGCTTCCTAAGCAAAACCTTGTACCAGGAAGCAAATACAATTGACCCAGCTTTCAGAACATAAAAAAAGGAAAATGAACAGTATAATCCACTTCGTCACCATTAAATTCTATTTGTTTCTTTGTCTAAGAGTCTATTAAAATCCCCCCACAGTGACAGTAGAATAGTCTACACCAAGTACTAACAAGAAAGGCTAAAGTGGAAGACACTTTGTAAACTGTCTCATAAGACTGGACAATGATGATGAGCTAGTCAAGGTGATGCTATTGGCAAACCTGCAGAAATTGATGCTGTTTCACTGTACTCCAGGTAGAATGCCCTACATCCTATATTGACTCTCTGCTTTATATATTTAGCGTATATATTACAAGCTTATAATCAGCTTGTATATTCTGCTTTATATATTGCAGCTTAGTTCACCATAGTGGAGGCCAGTGAACGATACATAAACATTAGAGAATTTTTTATAAACATGTTCATTTGTATGAAGGCTAAAATTAGATTATGAAATTCAGTGATGAAAGTGGGTAAATAGTTCTGTCACTTGATTGAAATATTAGAATAAGGGAAAACAAAGAAAGCTCTTACAGAAATGAGTGCATCTGGGTTCTCAGCGAACGGCAAATGCCTCCTGTCTCCAGGCAGGAGGCTGTTTGGGAATATGTGGAGCCTTTGGGTTGTCATGGCCATGGAGGGAGCATCTGGCAGTCAGTGGGCAGAACCGAGGACACCTTCAAAATATGGTTTAGTTTTACATAATCCAAGAAGACTGTTGGCCCAAAATTCCAACACTGCCTCCTGTTGAGAAGGGCAAAAGCTACAGAGCTCATCAAAGGATGATACATTTCGAGAATTGTTAGAGGCCAAAGTCTCATTCTTTCTGGATATATCCAATCACATTAAGCATTTATGCTTATCCCATCTTCTCCAGAGTAAACTGGCCACACCTTCATCATGAGAATTAAACCTAATTAAAGATCCTAAGCTGATAATAAAATTACTCAATGACCAAGCTATAAATAGTTTTCTACAAGTGAAAGAAAAAGTGTTTAGCATCATTGATTGTTTAATTTTGTTTAATTCCTCTTTTCCTGAATTTGAACATTAAGATAAAAAATTCTGAGAATTCATTAGCCTGCAAGAACGAATGAATATGATTCAAAGCCCCATCTATCTGTTAATGAAGAAAAGCTATTCCTTTTCTGATTACACTTGGAAATGGTAGTATTCAATAAACCTACTGAGGAAAAGAGGGATTAGGCTAGTTTTACAATGTCTAAAAAGCACTTCATATAAGCAATATCATACGATATTTGTCTTTCTCTGTGTGACTTACTTCACTTAGTACGATAATCTCTAGTTTCATCCATGTTGCTGCAAATGGCATTATTTCATTCTTTTTTATGGCTGAGTAGTATTCCCTTGTACATATATACCACATCTTCTTTACTCATTCATCTGTTGATGGACATTTAGGTTGCTTCCATGTCTTGGTTATTGTAAATAGTGCTGCTATGAACATTGGGGTGCATGTATCTTTTTGAAGTATAGTTTTTATATATATATATATATATATATTCTACTATATAGCACTGGAAACTATATTCAACATTTTGTAATAACCTATAAGGAAAAAGAATCTGAAAAAGAATCACTATGCTGGACACCTGAAACTAACACAACATTGTAAATCAACTATGCTTAAAAAAAAGAAAAAAGACAATAAAAAGCACCTCAGACCTAACAGGCTCAGAACAGATCACTTGATTCTCCTTCCAGAACCACCCGTCTCCCTATCATTCTCTTTTACCTGCCTTCTTTGATTGCCTAGCATGTATGATTAATGTATAATGTACATTTGTATATTTGATTATTATCTGAAACACTAGATACACAAGAATGTAAAACCCAGGAGAGCAAAGACTGGTTTCCCCAGAACCTGAACAACTCCCGGCAAATCCCAGACACTGAATGTTTGTAGAATGAAGGAATGAATGATGTGAGGTACCAGTACAGGCCGCCTTCAGGTGCTCATATAACACACGATGTTCTAATGAGCTATGAAAGGGATTAGCCATTATGCACAGTTGTTTACTGGATTATACGATGAGCACTTTACAGTTTAATAAACACGTTTTGATCATCATCTCATTCGATCCTCTTAACCACTCCCTACTTGGCAGAGGGGAGATTTCATGATATCTAGTTTATAGATAAATACATGGGTTGTATTGCAAAAGTTTGCTTGTGAGTCTGTTGCCTGTTAACGTCTGACGCTCTGACCCCCCCATAGAGACGTGTCACCTTAGTGGTGAGCTTGGTGAGGCGCCCACGTAAGATGCTGCTGTCTGGTACCCGCCCTGAGCTAAGCAGCCTGTGCAGGGCCCCTCAGAGAGCTGGAGTCCTAAGATGCAGGGGATGCCGCTGACGCTCAGCAGGGAAAAGAAAGAAGATGAACGTTCTGAAAAAGGCCTTGCTAAATCGCAGTGGCAGGGGGGAGGAAAGAAGTCGCAGCTCTTAAGTTCGTTTCTCTTTTTCCTGAAGAAGGAAATGACTGCCCATGGGCCAGTCTTGAGCTCCGTGTGCTGCAAGATTATGTAAGTTTCTCTGCCAGGTCTTGGTGTGGACTGTTTCCATCCTGAAGAGCCCCCATAGGGCCCAAAGGAAATAGGTTTTGCAGCCCCATCTCCACTCTTGAACTTAGCTTCTTCTGCTGACCCTCAGCGCCCTGCCTACAGACCCAGCACCAGGCAGGCAGCAGCCACAGACGGGGAGCGGGGCTTGGGGGGCGGCCCAGGACCTGCACAACTGTCTCCTCCCTTCTGAGGTGGGATTTTGAAGTGTAGCATATTTCCCAACCACAGAACAGTCTACAAAAAATGTACTGCAAAATGAAATGAAGGAAGTTCTCAACAAAGTAAAAAAAAAGAGGCCAAGATATGTCAAAAGGACAGAGGAACCAATGAACTCATGATTGAGAGAGGCAGAGAGAAAGAGAGAGAGAGAGAGAGAGAGAGAGAGAGAGAGAGAGAGAGAGAGAAAGAAGGGGGGAGGGTCCAATGGCCAAAGCTTGGACAAGATCAGCAACAAAATAAATAATGAGAGTATTGGATTATAACCCAAAGAATCAGATAAATATCAAATGCCTCTTCTGATCTACATAAGTGATGGAATTAAGTGAATATACGGGGGAGAAGAGACAACTCTTCTTTACAGAAGAATCCCAAATACTAAACATAGAAGGAGTGAGGGAAATAGAAAATCACCCTCAGAGTCACACAGTCCAAACTGCTGTAGGCAAGATGTACCGATGGGGCTCCAATCAGTGGGCGATATTTTAAGGAGAAACAGGATATCTGAATGTCTTCAAAGTATCTCCTTCAAAATATTTATTAATAACTGCTGTTATGTTAATGCATGTCCACAAAATCTTTGATACTTCCCCCTCCAGGAGATGGAGCTTAATTCCTCTCCCCTTGAGTGTGGGCTGAACTTAGTAACTCGCTTCTAAGAAATAAAGCATGGAAAAGGGGAAAGCAGTGACCCTGTGGTGAAGAAAAATGACAGACACCACCTTCACCAAGGGATCCAGGTCAATTTTGCCACCAAGAAGACACAGCAACGTCATGCACCGCCTGCTGTGATGCAACGAGATGGGCGTATAACCTCTGTGGTATTTTCTTCCTAAGAATCTATAACCTCTGCCTCGGCATGACAAACCCCCAGTGAGGGACACTGTACAAAATACCTGGGCAGTACTCTTCGGAAACATCAAGGTCATGAAAGAAAAGGAAAGAACGTGAAACTGTCTTATATAAAGAGATATGACAAGAAAATGCAATGCAGCTTCCTAGATCAGAAAGGGAACATCAGTGGAAAATTGGGAGAATTTGGATAAAGTGTGCAGTTTTTTTAAAAGGAGGAGGTGGCAATTTTTTTTCTATAAAGAGGCAGATAGTAAAAGTTTTTCTCTTTGTGGGCCATGTGCTCAACTTCGAAACTGCTTACCCCTGTCCCTGTAGTGCAAAAGTGGTCCAAAAAAACACGGCAGCAAAGAGTCGTGACTGTATTCCAGTAAAACTTACATACAAAAATGGGCAGTGGTGAACGAAATAATGCCATTTGCAGGAACATGGATGGACCTAGAGATTGTCATAGTGAGTGAAGTCAGTCAAACAAAGACAAATATATGGTATCGCTTATATGTGGAATCTAAAAATATGGTTCAAACGAACTTATTTACAAGACAGAAATAGAGTCATAGATGTAGAAAATAAACTTTTGGTTGCCAGGAGGGAAGGGGAGAGGGATAAACTGGGAGACTGGGATTGACATATACACACTACTATATATAAAATAGTTAACTAATAAGGGCCTACTGTATAGCACAGGGAATTCTACTCAATACTCTGTAATAACCTATATGGGAAAAGAATCTAAAAAAGAGTGGATATATGTATATGTATAACAGATTCACTTTGCTGTACACCTGAAACTAACATTGTAAATCAACTATACTCCAATAAAAATTTTTTTTAAATGGGCTGTGGGTTGGATTTGGTCTGTGAGCTGAGTTTGCTGACTGCTAGACAGTAATACTGTACTGATGTTAGTTTCTCAGTTTTGACCATTGTGCGCTGGTTATGGAAAATGTTAACACAAGGGGAGGCTGAAGGGGATATGGGATCTCTCTGTACTATCTTTACAACTCTTCTATAAATTTAAAATTATCTCAAAAACTTTTTAAATAAAGTAGAAATAATTTGGGGATTGTGTGTCATTTTGAGATGGTCTTTGTTACCCCTACTCTATACCTTCTTTCTCTGGTGACTATATTTATTCAAGAAGTGGTCATATATACAGATCACATGCCACAATAATGGGCAATTCCAGGAACTTTCCTGTGTCTGTTCTGCACAGAATGTAAGACAGCGGGCTCATCACACCACATGAGCGTTGGAAGCAGCAGCAGGAAGTACTTCCTGAAATGAGGCTAAGCATCAGGATGAATCCCCAAAGGGGGCTAATAGGGGTGACTTTGGAGAGCGGTAGCCCCACTGTGCCTCTGCTCATAAAAATGGCTGGACAGGGCTTCCCTGGTGGTGCAGTGGTTGAGAGTCCGCCTCCCGATGCGGGGGACGTGGGTTCGTGCCCCGGTCCAGGAGGATCCCACATGCTGCGGAGCGGCTGGGCCCGTGAGCCATGGCCGCTGAGCCTGCGCGTCCGGAGCCTGTGCTCCGCAACGGGAGAGGCCACAGCAGTGAGAGGCCCGCGTACCGCAAAAAAAAAAAAAAAAAAAATGGCTGGACAGATCCCATTGAAACCTAGGTCATGGTGCCATTTTTCAATAACCCAGAATAGCAAACTGAATGAGCTCCCCATCTTCCACTCCAAACCCCTCCTAATAAAGATGAGAAGTTCTTTGCTACAGCGAAGGGGCAGAATGACCAGGACTGGAATTCATACCTCTGGGCGCTGCTCCTTGTGTAATGGTGGTATTAAAACCATCCTAGAGTCAAGGAGCCATTTTTTTAAGCACGTCTTAGGCAGGACGGGAATGAATAAAGAAAGCTGCCTCACAGTGAAATGCCATCGGGGCTGGGCCTCGGAGGATGGGTAGGGCGTTGCCGGCACACACGAACAGGGCCCGAAGTCCCCCCCACGTTGGAGAACCCTAAACATGGCCCCAGGGTAGCAGGTAGTGGAACACAGAGTGCCCTTGGGCTGAGACTCAAATGGACCTGCCTACCACGCCAAGCAGCGTGGCCTTTGTCACTTGTGATGGGGAGCTGGAAAAGGGTCTCCTGCAGGTGGGCAGCCAAGTCTGTGTTTTGGAAAGATGACACCAACAGGGGAGGGGGATCCACTGCAGGGCACGTACCATGCCCGTGAACCAGGAGGATGAGCTGTGGGCCCACATCCCGAGGCTCCAGGAGCAGAGGCCAGAGATGCAGGTGTTGGACCTTCTTAGTGGGAAGGAATGAGGTCCTGACCCTGGGGCCGCAGCCATTTCAGGGGGCTCTGAACCCATGATCTGACATCTACAGGAAGCTGAATTTTCTCCCTCTGTGTGCACCCCAGGCTGCTCAGCGTAAGTAAGGAGGTGCTAGTCGCCTCTGAAATGTAAGTTCATAGCTCAGACGTCATAAGTCACGGGCACAGCACAGGCACTACAAGCACACTCTGTACTGAACTCAGCCATATCGAGCCATTTCCCAAATTTGATTCCCAATCACTTCAACCCCATCTTGACATCACTCACACTACCTAGGCAGGTGAGGGTTGGGTGAAATCATTTATCTTTAGTAAGTCCCTTAGTTTATCTTGTTCAGCTGTTCGTTGTTCTTTGGGACACTGAGCCCATTTTTTTTATATATTAACGTGATCCTACACTTAATTCTATATACAAAAATTTTTCTCTTTTTTTGAAGAATACTTTAAATAAGAAAAAAATTATTTTAGATACCAGAGAGTGGTGAAATTGTAATGATTCAAACTTAACCCTATGTTGATGTATGGGAAACTGACTCAAGTTTGGGAGTGTCAAAAATTCAGAAGCATTTATAAATGCCAAGGAGGAAATATCTTTCACTTTGTGGCCAAGAGAAAATAGTCAAGGTGGGTGAGGGAGATGTAGTGTGGGGATATTATTACTTTGTGAAATGACATATTTAAATGTATGGTACAGATATTATTTTAAAGTTCACTTACATCTTTACATTCTATGTAAAGTGGGTGAGTTTGGATGTAAACAGGTATACTTATTTTATTTATATTTATTTATACATATATATGACATCAAAGGAGGAAGTAAGTTGGAAAAATAAGCCAAATGATTTCTTTCCTCAGATTGGCATGAGTGTGGGACTAAAGAAAAATGGTTAAAAGTTTACTCATCAGTATATCTATCTTTCAAGGCCTTCCCATAAACAGCAGAGAAATCTGGGAGGGACAATTCTTGCCCATGTATGAGTCATCCATGGAGTAAGAGGTAAGACCCATTGCTGGTCCTGGAATCCACGGACAAAAATGGTCATGCCTGAGAATTTCCTCTGTCCTCTCAACCCTCCCCCACCCAAGGCACTCACTGCTTGTGTATTCCTTAGAAGAATTCTCAAATGGAAAACAAAGAATTCATCAGGAGGAAAGCCAAGAAATAAGGCAGCACATGCAAGCTCAAATCCCGTTCGGTGCAACCTTCACAGGTGTTCAGGACCACAGAGTCGGCATGATGGCTGAGCATCCCTGGCTACAGCATCTTCTGTTTGCCTCAGGTGACTTCCAGCATCAGAGCCTGCTGGGTCCCCGCCCCCTGGCCCTCAGTGCCACAGACTGTCAGAGGCCCCAAAGAGACAGTGCCCCAATGACGCAAACTTCTCTCTCTTCTCTGCCTCAGCTTTTCACCCTGAAAATCATGTGCTCCTTGTGGGTTTAAAAATCTCATTAAGCCACGTGATGGTCTGTGGGACAGATAAAGCACTTATTCTTCAAAAACCACTGAAAACCCATGAGATTCCTGGCTGTGCAGAAGGTGATAACTACGCATCCCTTATTTACAGAACGACAACAACAACAACAACAAACAGGGTGAAATGAAAAACTCAGCTGAACTGATTTTTGGGGGGGAGAAAACATTGTGACAAGAAGTCTCCAACGAACAAAAATATCTCTAGACTTAATGATAATTCATGCTCCCTTTTTAAAACATCTTTTATTTTATATTGGAGTATAGTTGATTAACAATGTTGTGTTAGTTTCAGGTGTGCAACAAAGTGATTCAGTTATATACCATTTATGCTCCCTTTTCTCAGCGAAATAGATGGCTCTACAAAAGGGAAACAGACGATGTTGGATCTTCGTAACAACTTTAATGGATGGTCAAATCGTGGCTATCACTATGACAAGCGCCTGTGTGAATTCATGCCTCTAACCTGCGTGTTAGCTTTTTAAAGCAGGAGCTACCGCGATCCCATTTTAAAGATGTGGAAACTGAGGCTCACCTGATTAAATAAGCTACCTAGAGCACATGGCTAGTAAACACCAGAGTTCTAGCAGCTGCCAGATTCCAAAGGGCATGTGTTTAACCACTGAACCCGCTGCATCAAATAGCCTGGAACTGAAGCGGCTGCAAAGGCACTTTGAAACGCAGGAAACAAGAGAATATTGAAAACTAGCCCAGCCAGTGAAAAGAGACAATGCATCAGAGACGCGATGAAAGGAGAAGGGAAGGTAACCTAGATCATTTAACTTTTCCTTCATGCCGTTAACTCTGCTTAAACCACTTCACTGGTACCCCATGGCCAAGGCGTTCCCATCTTTTCGCACCTAAGGGAGAGGGACCTGGTACAAGACGGAACCTGACAACAACTGAAGCAGGTGGACCTCTTCTTTAGGTAGGATGCTCTTCTTAGCGCGTCCTCTGAGAAATCACTTTACAAGAGGCCTGATGTCCACTGCCGGTACACAGGCTCCCCCTTCCAGCTGCACAAGTATGGTCGCTGCTCCCAGACACCCAAGCCCGTCGCTGCCTCAGGGCCTTTGCCCTTGCTGCTCCACTCAGCCCACAACACTTCCCCAGGATATCCAGCCCTTGTCCGCACACTCCCTTTGCATCTCTGCCTGACAGCCTTCCCCAACCACCTAGTCCAGGCCAGAGCCCCTGTCGCCCCTGCCAGCACGCCCTCTCCTGTTTGTGGCCCACGCTTCCCACCTCCTGATACGTCATCACTGCTCTGCTGTGTTCCAGCGATCAGACCTGCCCATACCCACTGGACCAAGGGTACCGTGTGAGCCTGGCCATCCTGCTTCATGCACCCACAGCCACGGTGGGTACCCAACAGCTCATCAGAATACACAGACGAGTTGATGCCCACGAGCCAAACCCAAAGGGATAAGCTGACGTTCCTCTTTTGCCCTGCTCTTTCTTGGAGGAATTTCCTGAGACAAACCAAAAGTCATGAAGCTACCTGTCACAGTAAACTAAAATCTGCCTACCGTTTTTAGGCACACACATGAAGACAATGTCTATGAAATCCCAGAAATTAAACAGAAGCTTGAAATGTGCACAGGAATTAAATGAAGTGTCCACTACCACAGAATTCAGTGTGGACGCAGCAAACAGAACTCCTCACCACTTAGGTGGGAGCCTTAAGAAGGAAGACCGGATCATAATTGTTTTAACATCTTCAGCAGCAAACAAAGCCCTGAGTGTCACTCGGCATCCGTCCTAGGAGCAGGGTCCTGCGGGGCCGGGGTGGGGGGGGGGAGAGGGGGGCAGGGAGCAGCTGCGTGGACTTCGGGCCTTTTCACTGGAGCCTTGTTGTAAAGGGGTTCGATTGTCCCCACTGTTTATGAGCCTCGGCCTTCGTAACACCCCCTGAAATGTGTTCTCCTAAAGATGTTCCCTGAGATATGACACCGCTCTGCATTGTTTCGCTGCATACCAGCGTGAATATCCCAGAGTAATCCACCCTTCTTTTAACGGCCGATGACAGCGCCAATGGCTGGGCAAAAATCAGTTGAAGGAAAGGGAAGTCTTGTCGGAAATGAGATTAATCTTGTAACGAGTGTTCAGCCCTGATAACCCATCTGGGCACACAACTGCTTCAACTGGAGAGCAATTAACCTTCACCCGACAAGCTCTGTCCAACCGTTATAAACATTAAAGAGACAGAATCCTTCCCCCCCACCTCCTTGTAGACTAAACAACCAGATTTGAATTCCACGTAAATGGCCTCTTTCTGCAGATGTGCAGTGACGACAAAGTCCAGGGTGCAGGTGGGTCAGGACTGCGCTGATAACTCAGGTAACTTTGGGCTCAGTTTGCTCAAATTGAGGTTATTAGCGTGAAAAATCACTAGGGGCATTTTTCAATAAAATCACTAGCTTTAAGGGAGTTGGACAGAGTTCCTTTCATGCAGGAACACATGTCTGCTAGGAGAAACACAATTTGCGTGTTTTTTTTTTTCCTTTTCTATTTCTTTTGTCCAACAGGAGGAATATTTGCACGGAGCTGGCCCCTCGCTTAGCACTCAATTCCTCTCTTCCAACCAATGCGGGCATTTGCACAAGTGATGCAGCTTGTGGTCACCAAAGGGAGATTTTTTTTTTTTTATCTCTGAGAAGTTATTAGCTTTCATGGGGCACAAACCTGTGATCTTGCCTTTATCAGCATACGCTGTAATTGACTGAGCTAACCAAGCCGGCCCACGTAAATTACGAAGTGGTTAGGAAATCTACCACCTACAATTGAAAATAATTTTTATGACACTGAAGAGAAGTCTCTGACGTCATTTAACTCATCTCTCAGGCAACAGCTCTCTTTAGCATCAGTTTATACTGGGCCATTGGGTTGTTTGTATCCAGGATATTAACAATGAATAGATAAAGGAGAAGGCCCCTGAACCTTAGAACTGGTGACAAACCAATGTGGGTGCATAATATACCCTACTTATGGCGTTTAAACAAGAAAAATATTTAAGTACATCTACAAAGTAATATGAGGGACAGATGTTCTATGTAACTAACCTCTCTGCTAGTGTGACTGTAACTCAGATTTTTAAAAATAATTAGAGGGGCTTCCCTGGTGGCACAGTGGTTGGGAGTCCGCCTGCTGATGCAGGGGACACGGGTTCGTGCCCTGGTCTGGGAGGATCCCACGTGCCGCGGAGCGGCTGGGCCCGTGGGCCGTGGCTGCTGAGCCTGCGCGTCCGGAGCCTGTGCTCTGCAGCGGGAGAGGCCACAACAGTGAGAGGCCCGCGTGTCGGCAAAAAAAAAAAAAAAAAAAAATTAGAAAAGAATAAAAGGAAAAAAGGAGAAGATTCATTTAGCATGTTCTAAGCAAATTTATCTCTCCAAGATTTTAACCCAGTCTTCACGATGACCAAAGACAGCTCTCAAAATAGTTCATCTTAACATTGCATCTTAGCTCTCCTTTGAACCTGGTTTCTCTTTTTCCAGGGGATAAGTCACGATGTACCAGGCTTCAGTGCTGTGTTTGCATGTACACAGCAAAGCTGAGTCTCCAGGGTAAACCTCACCCATGCTGGTCTCCGGACCGGCCTCTATTAACAGCATGAAAGAGTGACATGGTAGAGGGTATGCGTCATACCGGGAAGTGTTATGCAACCAGGACAAAATATCCCAGCCTCAGGGTCTTGCTTTCTGAGTTTGCATTCATTTGCTTCACACAGTGCCTCCTCCTGCCATGAGTGGGTAAAAACCTCCTTACCCTCCAGAGCAGGAGCTGTGAGAGGAAAGCAAATGGACCAACTCTTGCATCACAGGGATTTAGACCATCTCTGCATTTGCAGCCGAGTTGATGCCAGCAAGGGATTCCACTGGGCCAATTCTCCCAGTCACCCGGCGAGCTTTTTGGTGACAGCCTGAGGCAAGGTGGAGAGGGGCTAGAGTCACTCGAGCTGGCCAACTTTTCATCCCAGAGTGAACATCGGGTGTACTTCAAGTAGACGAGGGCACACACAAACAACATGACCAAAGTCCCTGACTGGTTCTCGATTTAAGTTTGCATTTCTTTCCCAAGAAAATCTTGCAGAGCTGCCACGTCAGTGACAAGATGAAGTTCCATTTTACTTACAGTCAGATTCATTTCATAAGACATAAAAGCAGAATGTTTAGGGGCAGTCCATGTTTCTGGTTCCAAATCCTCTCTGTATATATAACCTCGGCAGATATACAGACCGAAGACAAAAAATAAATCATAGTGCCTGACGGTCACACAGTTTATGACGCCATTTTACGCCTTAGAACAGTGCAGTTTCAACTCGAGGACATTATGAAAAAAGCCACAGGAATCATTTTTTTTATAAGATGTAAACAGCACACTCAACCATTAGTCTAGACTGAGCAGACAGGAGGAGGGTGACTTGCTGCCTAAGTCCTCACGTGACTCTGATGAGCTGGTGTGGGCTGCCCTAACCTTGTTACACTTCTTGACATTTACCAAGGAAAATGATGAGATCAGGGAAACCACAACATCAAACTCAGTATCTTGTGAAACTGAAACGGTTGCAGAGTAAACACTTTGCCTGACAGTGATTTTTGTTTTGATCATCATACTGGATCGAACGACATCCATGTTGTGCAGTTGTATGTTTTTTTCAATGAAACTAACTGCATTACACTTTCCAATATGGTATTGACACCCGAGGGATTTCTACCTAAGCATGAATGTTAGAATCCTAGCATCAGCACTTCAGTCATTAGACCTTGCCAATGAGTAGAGCCTCGCTCTTCTAATGGGCAAGAAACGCGCAGAAGAGAAGATCTACCTTGAAACCTACTTTGTCTCCTCCCTACCTGAAGAGCAGACCCCAAGCCCACCTGGAACCTCAGAATGTGACCTTGTTTGGAAATAGGGTCTTTGCAGATGTAATTAAGGTAAGGATTGAGATGAGATTGGATTAGATTAGTATAGACCCTGAATCCAAGGAGAGCATCCTTATAAGGGACCAAAGAGGACAGACAGAGACTCAGAGAAGAAGGTGATGTGAAGACGACAGAGGCAGAGATGGAAGTGATGATGCAGCTACAGCCCCAGGAAGGTAAGGATTGTAGGAAAACACCTGGAGCTGGGAGAGAGGCATGGAGCGGATTCTCTTTCAGAACCTCCAGAACCAGCCCTGTTGACACCTTGATTTTGGACTTCAGGCCTCCTGAACTCTGAGAGAACAAATTCCTGATGTTTTAAGCCCCCAGTTTGTGGTTATTTTCACGGGAGTCCTAGGATATACTAATACACTACCTGTAGATGCTGTTTTTAACAGTTTACCATCTCTGGACATTATATGGCCCATTAATTGCCTTATAGAGTTAGTACAGTTTCCAAAAGTGCTTGAAGGGAACTCCCAGATTACAGCAACCAGATAGCCTGAATTTTCAAGAACAATACTAACTTTACAAAGCTTTTCATGTAAACTCCTTTGTCTGACCGTGCCCTGATTTTTCTGCTTAGGAAAATGTGTCTCTTCTACCACTGGGGGAAAAATGTCTGATTCACCTTCTAATGAATGTCATGATCAGGAGGGAAGGTGTTTTAACAAACATCTTTAAATCTCTCAACGTTCGTTTGAAAAGACTGTTAGAAGTTAAAACAAAAAAACAGCCAATGGAAATTAAAACCTAATTTTTTAGTATGTTTTTCCAGCTAACATATGTGGGCAAATTTTTCAAATTATGATTGCTTCATACATATATATGGAATCCAATTTTATCACCTGGCTTAGATAAGTTGGTTGTTAATTGCTATTAAAGTTAATTTTTCACATAAAGCAGATTATCTTGCAATTGAATACAAAGAACTTAGCTATTTATGAAAATGTTCTCCCATATGTATATATATATATGAAGCAATCATAATTTGAAGTATATGAAGTATAGTGAAGTATATGAAGTATATATGAAGTATAGTGATTTACAATGTTGTGTTAGTTTCAGGTGTACAGCAAAGTGATCAGTTATACATATATACATATATCTATTCTTTTTCAGATTCTTTTCCATTATAGGTTATTGCAAGATAGTAAATCTAGTTCCCTGTGCTATACTGTAGGTCCTTGCTGTTCATTTTATATACAGTAATGTTTATTCGTTCATCCCAAACTCCCAATTTATCCCTCCCTGCTGCTTCATGTATATTCTTTCCCTAACAAAATCCTCGTTCTCTTAGGAGTTCCTTTCAATTATCCTAAAGAAAATTAAGAATTTCCTGACCCAAAGGAGAACTGGGTTGAGACACACTGGGCTTCTCAATGGCCAGTTAAGTTTCTTCCAACATTTTGGCTCCCAAAGAAAAGTTGTTTCCTTCTCTTCAACTCCTTAGATACTAGATTATGGTGTTTGTTAGGAGAGGGCCAAAGTCAGACCTCTTCTAATGACATATACTGCCAAAGACATGCTTCCCTCAGGGAAAGATTTTGGTACCCATTTATTGTTGTGTTCACTCATTCAGCAAATATTTATGAGTCAGCACTTTATGTGCTAGGCACTGAAGAAACAACAGTAAGCCAAATATTTGAATTATGAGATTGAAAAATTTTTAGATTGGAAATTCATTTAAGAACTCTTACCAAGATAACCAAATTCTGTAGGTTTTAGGAAAAATCACATTTTCCTTGGCTTATATATAATACTTTGACCATCAAGCTCATTGTTAATAATATGTTTGCTAACTTTGAAATTTCAGTAGGGAATCCAATTTTACTACCTGGCTTAGATAAGCTGGTTGTTAATTGCTATTAATCTTTCTCATAAAGCAGAATTATCTTGCAATTAAATACAAAAGAACTTAGCTCTCATGAAAATGTTGTCCCACATCATATCCATTGCAGATGTTAACTATATAATAATTGCAGTACTGGAAGAGCTGCCTGATTCACCAATAAGCAAGGAAACCCTCCGTGTGAAGCAGTACATTGGATATCAGCACATGTGTTTAAGGGATCAAGTTACAGCTTCACTGAAATTTCTAAGGAGTGACTGCAGTTAACAAAAGAAGAAAATCAAACGGTGCCCCTCGTAATCCATTAAACACAACTTTTCATGACTTTGTACCCAGGAGGACTTTTTGCATAGGGGGTTGTTAACAGCTGAACATTTAGAGAAGCCAATGCACACCTGGGAGAAGCACTGGGAGGTGCTGCCACTCAGTAAAAGCAAAATTGCTGCTTGGTTTTGCCGCATCCAAACAAGTGTCACGTAACAAAATTCAGGCTCTGAGAACTGTATTTCTGCTTTCAGTTTCCACATGGAAGCATCTCCAACCACGGGCCGGCACAGACATGTGCATTGATCGGGCATGTGCTCACAAATGTTCAAAACCCCATTAGGTTCTGGGAAGCCCAACGATCACCAAACCTTCCCAAGCCCAGGCAGGTTCTTTAAGATAACACACACTTATGTCTAACATCTGGCATTCAAACTGGACACGGGCACACAAGACATTGGTCCCAAGACATAGTAATAATTCTGTCTTCTGATCAAGAAGTACAACTTCTCTCCGAACCTTGCGGAGGGCGACTTTACGATGCTTTGCATGTAAGAAATCAGTCATTGCTCATTGAATTAAATGAATTACTTCTCTATGATGTTATCAGCTCACTAATTAATGCCCTTGTTCATGCATTTATCATCCAGGCAGAAATTCATTTACTCATTGAACACACATTATTAAAAGCCTGCCGCTTACCAGGCACGGTCAGCACAGATAAAAGATTACAGGACCCCAGCCATATAACTTAGGGCATAGAGGGCTGAACTTTAACAAGCAATGTTTTGAGAGTTTCTATTTTTCAATGAGGTCCCATAGATTCCTAATCATGAACATTCACTGGCGATATGGTAAATCAGTAGACATCTGCTTGCCTCTAAAGAATGTGTCAGCCAAAGTAGCTGGTTCAAAATAGCACTTGACTCCTTCCATGCTAGGACTGCTCCAGAGACCAGCTGTGGCTCCCCACTGCAAGAACACATTCATTCATTCAAGCGTTCATTCATTCATTGGCACAGGCCAGAGAAAAGGCAAGGAAAGAGACAGTGAGTATCCTGCAGCCCTCCATCTTGGTTTTCTTTTTGGATCGTCAAAACTATTGGATTTCTGGGCTCAAAAAAATGCAGCTGAGTTCGGCTGCTGGAAATTTGGTTAATTTGTTGCTTGAACTCCTAAATGGACTCACAGTGGTGACTCTGTTATATTTATTCTACTATCCTCAAATGAATGGCACGAGAAAGAAACCAATTACATAGAGGGAAACGCTTTCGTCTCTTTAGAAGAAGCTATAAATATCTAAAGGGTATTGGAGGAATCCATTCAAAAGATGAACAGTAGAAACAAACGCAATCAAGAATTGATTACTTCAAACAAAGCAAATAAGATATGACAGTAAATTAAATAATAAGAATGAGACTAGGATGAGTAACGAAGAAGAGCTCACATTAGTGAACATTTTTTGCACACAAAAACACATTACTGTTCAAGCACGGACATGTATTAAGCTGTTGGATCCTTGAACCACCACCAACAAGCAAGCGTTATTATCACTACGGAGTCTATTTTACAGATGAGGAAAATGAGGCACAGAAAAGTGAAATGCCCTGGCAACACTCGTTGGAACAAGGGTCAGCCCTAGGCAGTCTGCTTGTGCTCCAGAATAAGACACCGGGTCCTTAGGAAGGGATATGGGGCCTTAATCTCTAGAGGGGGTCATAAAAGTTCAGTCCTCATTCCTCTTTTCTTCACTATCCTGGAAGAAAAAGGGAATGAAAAAGGACTACTGAAATGAGTTTAATTTCTCCAATTCTATTATGCTTTTTAAAGAATATATCTGTGTGCATGGAGAACAGACAAAAGAATTCAAAAAGAATCCAATCTTAGCAGCCCCCTGATGGTGCAATATCAATTAATTTAACTTCCTTTTCTAAATTATTTTCTAAGCTCCTACAATAATTGTTTTGGAAATGGGGGGAAAGAACAAAGTTTGTATTATTATTTTGTCGTTTAAAAAATATTTTATCCTGTGGGTTTATTAAACCTGTATTCAGGTTGAAGAAAACAAAACAGAACAAAAGCAACCACCATCCGCAGGCAGGCAGTGGTGATTTTCAGAGAGGATGTCCAAAATGAGTCTACCAGCTATAAGGCCCTGCCCAGCACCACACAACCGTGATTCCCGTGGCACCGGAACCAATACAGACGCAGGAGATCAGAGAAGGCATTTTGAAAAAAAAGCAGAAGTGGTAGGAGGCAGCATCTGGAAGGAAACATGTAGGGAGATGCCTTGTGGAGTTTCACTGAAAGGTAACAAAACTGCACAATGAAGGTTGGGGGGGGGGGGGGGGCGGGCAAGTACAGAGGAAGAAAGATCTTCATTCAAACAGGAGGCTCCTGAGATGTTACGGTGTCTTCCAACAAGATGAGCAAAAGCATATAAACAAATGGGTCTCCATTTGTCACTCTGGCAGCTTCATGTCAATTCCACCAAAATACGTGCCTTGAGTGACTGTGTAAATAAAATCATTGGAGTATGTTCATGTACCAGCACCTTCATGAGACAGGACTACATCTAACCACGTCTGGCAGCTTCTCAGGGTCAGATATAATCTCTGCCTCCCCCTGGACAGCCATCAACATCTACAGAATACATACTGGATGGAGAATCTCTATTGGACGCTGTCTTCTTGTCCATTTCAATGCAAAGCTCACAGGCGCTTTCTGATCATCAAAGGAGGCACTTTAGCATGAAGTCACCCGACAATTAACAGCGGCTCAGTGTTCTGATTATTTCAGGGACCCGTAGGAGATCAGGGTGGAGCTGTAGGTTTCCATGCTTAGAGTAAGTAAACATCACTCTTTGGAGTTTTGCCAGTGCTTGAGCCGAGTGGCTTTCAGGTGCTATTTATTTTGTTTAGTTTATTGTTCAGTGTTACTGTTTGTTGACTTGATATATTTTTCCCCCCACAAAGGGGCCAGTCGGTAAGAACATATCCTGTAAGTGGAAAATTGATGATTCCCTATTGTTCAGTGTTTGTGTGTGGTGGTTTTATTTGCTTTGGTTCAAAGGACCTAAACAATGCATTCATTGGAATTTAACAACTGGTATAAAATCAGCACAGAGAACAATGTGTGCGCTGAGATTTTTGTACCCAAATCGGGTGATCTCTGCTTGACTCAAGAAAGCAAAATCTAAAATGACCTTTACATCTAAATAACCACAGAAAAGAAAACCACTGACTGAATCTCAAAGAGGCGTATTTTTCAACAAATACAAAAACAGACTCATGCATCATTCTCCATGATTCCAAGGAGGCTAGAGTGCCCACAGGGCACAAGTCTTACTCATGGACATGTCTAATCTAGTTACCCTCCTCTGTGTAAAATCCAACCAGCAGACAGGACCAAGGATGAGAACAAGGGTCTAAAGCCGTTACCTTAGAAACGTCGTATTTTCACCTACTTCAAGACAGTGAATTCTGCCAGAAAATCTGTAGCAATAGGCTCATTCCCCTTGGAGGGGAGCGAACGCATCACAAACTGTGCATTCGCAAAGGAAGCTTCCATGGGGAGCTCTTCCTGCATTGGTGCGTCTCTGGTCGGGTTGGCTATCTGTGTAGGAAGTGGACGCAGGAAGTATCTGTCTACAAACCCTTTATCCTCAAGGTAATTGCTACAGCAGCATTTTACTGTTTACTAAAGCAGTAAACATGTGATCTAAAAAAAGATGTTTTCCATCTCCAAAGAACAAGGCTCAAAAAAAATGTGCACTTATTTCATAACCAGCTTCTTATCAAAACCGTCGGCAATATGACCGTGCTTCCAAGAGTGAGTGAGTCAATGGGAACAGCTTTGGGGGTAGAACAGAAGCTTCTCTCTCAGGGATGCCCAAAAAACAAAGCCTGGTTTTCTTTACTGAGATGCTATTCTAGCAAAGTAAATTTTATTTCTCTTCTAAGCTTAACACAGGCTTAACAGAGTCAGGGTCTTTGGCTGAATAGGTAAAGTGAACAAGACTTTCCACGTTAACTCAAACTGGTAGAACGGATAGCCCATAAAATCACTTGTATTTGACCTTGGGCAACATTCATCTTTTTTATGTGGATATAAATATGCTTCTAGCCCTAAGAGTTCACACAAGAAGAAGTTAAAGATAGAACTCAAACGTGGACGTGTGGCTACTGCTTTTGATGACTTTTACCTGGGGCAGGCAGAGCCTCCTGCCAATCTTCTCTTTATTCCTTTATTCCAGATGAAAAGCTTGTGAGCCTTCACTGTCCCAGGTTTCCTGGGATGACAGGAGTGATTGGCTATCTGTGAGAGGCAGTGTGGGGTGAATGGAAATGGGTCCGAGGAGAACCCTTGAGCACTGGAGATGTTCCGGGGGGGTCCTCTCCATCATTATTGTTGTCCTTTATGTTTTGAAAAGCTCTTGTTGGGTTGTTAACTATTGCAGAGAAGAAGAAAGAGGAGGGAAGGAGCATGAGAGTGAGAAGTACAGAGAGAAGCAGAGGGTAGCAAGGCCCCAGATTTCTTCTCCAGGGCCGGCCATGCAGAGGCTCAGGCAGACTCCTCAGCAAGCACCTCTTAGCACTGTCTTAGGTCATCTCCAATACAGATAAAGCACTGTGAATAACTGAGAATGCACTGTTCTGTAAGAGTCTTTATTTCTTAATAAAGAGAAAAGAACATGTTAATCAGAGGAAAATTGACTACTTGAAAAAAGAAAAAAAAAAAGAATCAATTCACAACCTGTTGTAGAAATTGAAAAAGAAAAAAAAAACCTTCTATGGATTTCCTGATTTTATTCCTAGAAGGAAAATTGATTTGACTCGAGTGAATAATAAAATTAGCTAACAAGTATTAAGTACCTCTAATGTGCTCCATACAATTCCAACTCGGTTCATCTCCCCATAGCCCTGCGAAGTAGAAACTGTGGTTACTGCTTTTTACAGATGGAAATACCCAGAGATCGTGAGGTGAGGGGGCCTGTCCAGGGTGAAATGCCAGGAAGACCATTTCTGTTTTCCCGAGAAGGAACTCAGGCCTGGAGAGGTGTCTTCACCTGCTGAGGCCCTACAGCATCAACTGCAGCCTCAGCCGGTCTCTCTCAGGACAGCCTCTTTCCACTTGTAACTTCCCCTCCCTAGCCTCCACATCTATGCCTCCCACAAGATAAGACCAATCCTTTCCCCACAGAGGCTATTTTAAGGATGCCGTGAAGAAACAGAGTCTTCAGGGCCTCCCTGGGCATAAGATAAACACGGCTGGGCTCGCTCTATTTCACCTTCGTGCTTCCGATGCTCTTGGGAACATCAGGTAACACCCACGTACAACACAGATCCAAAGGGGACTTCGCAATATAAAACCACACACACTTTTTTTTTTTTTTTAACTCGGAGCAACATATTAGGAAATCTACCTCAAATTGAGACACAAACTAATCGTGTTGACAAATTCCCAAGTGTTGTTTCAACAGTTTCCTCTTCCTCAAAGGTGAGCATCACATGCCTACAGCTAACTTTAAAAAATAAAAGTCAACAAGACCCAATGGGATCCAAAGGGAACACGACGGTAAAGTCCCTATTGGCTGATGATTTCAATTAATGGACTTGGGGGCATGTGGATGGGAGCGATGGGGGGCAGCTTTTGTCTTCAGTGGTGACTCTGTTTCAGTACTTGCTAAATTTAAAAACCCCATCAGTTTGCTATACTGTAATTTTATAATGGAAAGACAAATTTTATAATGTTAAATCATCAGGGTGGAGTGATTTAAAGGCCACTGTGTGAGATTCAGGAGTGCGAGTTCTTTGCACATGTTAGAAATGCTCTTTATTTTATGCCCCAGAAATTGACGTGCATTGTCTTGAACAAAATCATTTGAAGTAACAGCACTGATGTGAATGTTATGATTGGATTATGATGTGGCTTGAAAAATAAATAATTCTGCTTGGCCTTGGCATTTCTTTTCTAAACGTCTCGGCACTTATCTGTGCCTCACAGCAGATTACCGTTCTTCCCAGAGTCTAATTCCATGAACACCCCTGCGGAAAGACTTGGTAAGGCCTGATGGAAAACTCAGAGACGTGGGCAAGGAAGTTGATACTTGGGGTGAGGAAACAAATCAGCAGCTGATCTGGAATCTGCAACCACGGGCCCCTTAGATATAGCCAAATATGGAAAGAATTCTTGGCACCAAGCAAGTGGAGAATGGGGTGCTAGAGTTTTAGTTGTTCGGTTTTCTAGTGCTTTATCTTAATTAGCCAGTGAGAGCATAATAATTGTTGGCTGTGGGCTTTTTCACACAAGAGTGGTAACATAACTTAGCCAATTATAATAATTTTCATTATTTAATGTATCACACTATATCATTTAATACACCTTTTTTTTTTTTCCTGCACAGTAATTTATTATTTGGAGCTAAGTAAGGCAAATAGCAGGAAAAAAAAGATCAGATGATGATAAATTGAGGGGAAACAGATTTGTGTGCCCGAGCAAGTTTCCTAGCCTCTCTAATCCTCTATCCTTATCTGGACAAAAAGCACCAGGATGCAGGCTGTGGTGAGCATCTCACGAGATAACGTGAGCATCCCGCGCAGAGTCTGTCCTGGAATAAGCAGTTACAAGGATGATATTAATTTGGATTATGAATTCAAGCTACAAGATCTACCTTTTAAAAACGCTTTTCTCTATGATCTTTTCAACAGCAATTTAATTCTATGTAGTTAATGTGTATTTAAACTAGGAGAGATATCTCTAAAGAAATACATCTATTTAAAATCTGCAATAATGATTGCAGATTTTACTAATATCTTCACTTTCTCTTGATGACCTTAAAGGATTTTAATCAAAATTTATTTTTCAACAACCATTTATTGAACCCCTATGCTTTGCCAGGCTCTGTCAAGGACACAAAAGAGATGGACAGACTATCACAAGAAAACAGGTTCTATTGTTTACACAGGTAGACAAAAAGTAGGGTCACACAAACACAAGCAAAGCTGAGAGCATGTGTCGCCAAGAGAGAAAACAAAGCAGGAGAGAGTGGACAGAATGAGGAATGTTCTTAAACTTTATAAAACATGCCTCAGCCAAGTTCAATAGGGGAAATATGTGGGAAATAAGTGATCAAACAGGCAATGAAAGTGTGAATAAGAAAAAGATCCAGAGGTCACAGTGGCCACTAGTTGAAATAGGTTCACAGCAAAAAAAAAAAAAGTGGAATGAAATACTATAATTACGGAAATACAAATAAAAATGAGATTCCATTTTTGCCTGTCACAATGGCAAAGATTCAAAGAGTGAAATATTCAGAGTTGTTATGAGTTCAGTGGAACTGGCCTTATCTATGGCTACAAGTGGGAACTGGTACAACCCTTCTAGAGAGTAAAGTGGTCATTTTTTTTTTAAACTGGCAAATATTTAAATTTGGTAGAGACTTTAAAAATATGTACACCCATTGGTCCAATGATTCCTTTTCTAAGCACTAACACTAATAAAATAATTTTTTTTAAATTACATAAAGGGTACATTGCAATGTAATTGGTGAAAAACTGAAAGCAATATTATTTCCTACAATAGGATATTGGTTATATAAATCATAATACTTATTTTAAATGGAATATAATTAAGCATAAAAATTCTGCTTATTAAAAAATTGTAGTGACATGGGGAAATGTTTGTAAAACAATGTTAACTGAGATGAGCAGGACAGGGAGACAAAAGGACAGACAGAAACACACAGTAGGAAGACACACACCAAATGCTGGTAATTTTCTCTGACTGCCTGGGACTGGGAACAATTTATATTGACTCTGTAATGATTTCTTTTTTCATTTTCTCTACAGTGAGAATGTTTTATTACTATAATTTGTACAAAATAACAAGATGCATTTTTCAAAATTAATGAGAATACAGGACAGTGGAGGATTCCAGTAACCCTGTTCCTGCCCTAATCAGAAGCAAGGGGCACTGCAGGCCTCCGCCCTCCTTCAGCAACGAAGCAAACAGCCTCCGTCCTCAGAACAGGACTAAACCAACCCTCTGATCACCCATGCCTTGAGGGACCCCCTGGACACTCCGCCTGCCCAGGTGTTTGGTCCCTTCCCTGCTATACCCTTCTCCAGGGACCCCTAGGAGCTCCTTGCCCCTCACCTCTCGGCTCCCGTGTGCCCTGCCCTGGCTGGGAGGCCGCAGTAGTGACCTGTGGAAGTGACGTGTTATTCTCCCTGTCTCTTCAAAAGCGTTAGCACAGAGTCTGTGTGCCTCTGGGCTTCACAACTGAAGCCGGGTAACGGAACACATAGAGAGAATTCAGAGCAGGGCCAGAAAGACAGTGCAATTTATTAGCAAAGGTTAGATGGACTTGGATTGTCCAATGGCGTCTGCCACTTACTGAGCACCTACTAAAGGCTCTCCCACCCTGGACTCGCATCAGGACGGTCATTATAATCCCACCTACAGGTGAGGAAACGGAGCTCAGACAGGTTAGGGCCCTTGCCCAGGGTCACGTGACTAGGAAGGGTTCAAATGCAGGTGTGTCCGTGGCCACATAACATTAGTAAAGAAATCTCAGAGGTGACGGGGGGACAAAGTCCCCTGAGAAGAGAAGAGCCGTCCTCTAACCTGTGGGGACAAAAGGAGGGGATGCTGCATTTGAGGCATTCCCTAAGCCCTAGGAAAAAATCCTGCTGGAGCAGATGTGTCACCACCATTGGAAAGGCCTGGAGACTGTCTCTGTCAAACCCCCTTCTCGGAAGATTTTACACTGCAGAGAAACTCTCTGGTCCTGGCTTTCCAACGGCCTCCTGTATTGTGATTCTCTTCTGTATCAGCTGTTAAATCTGCCAGGGTATTGGGATGCCAAAGCGGAATGTTCTGCTTTGGGTCTCCCCTCCCACAGAGGGAACCTTATTCTGAAATTCTAAACACAGAAGTAATATTTTCCTGAAAGCATCAGGAACGATTGTTTCATTTATTTATTTTATTTCTACTTATGGTTTTTCAAGAGACATCGACAAGCGTACGTAGGTGTCGGGGTAGAGGAGAGATTTAAGCAAAGATCTGTTTTGTAAAAAATAAAAAAAATTTTAATGAAATAATCACTTTAAAGAAAATATAGATAATTAAAAAACAGTTCAGACTTCCAGAACATTCTCTGAGAGTACTGCAGTCCTCCATAAGAATATTTCATGGGAAGAATGATCCACAAATTCTATCCTTTCCAATTCTCCTTTCCACGCCACTGAGGCAGCGTGCCCAGCCTCAGAGAGAGCTGTAGGAGGAAGAGTGCTGTGTCCCGTCCAGAGGGGGCAAACTGTGTCCAGAGCCACCCACGGATGCAAGCAGCAAGTCATTTTAAGATAACGGCCCATAATTCCACCTTTAGGCCAGTGTTCTAGAAACATGACATTCACATAGTGGTGCAACAGTATTTTCCGTTTTCTATTCCTTCCACTGTCACAGAGTCCTCTAAAGTAACAAGGGATGAAACAACTGAAATTCCACTTGAGCCAATGAGTTGTTGAAAATTTATATGCCCTAGAGCTATTAAGCTCATTCATCACATCCCTTAAAATCCTATATATGAACTTCCTTCATATAACCCTGAGCTTTTAATTTTAAACAAGTTTGCTTCACACATGATAGCAAATATTCAGCAAGAGCCTGCTACGTGCAAGCCATGAAATACGTAAAAGATGCTTCATGTTTTTAAATTAACTTCTTTTTTTTTACTGAAGTATAGTTGATGTACAATATTATATGGTACAGATGTACAATATAGTGATTCCCAATTTTTAAAGGTTCTACTCCATTTCTAGTTATTATAAAATATTGGCTATAATCCCTGTGCTGCACAGTATATCCTTGCAGCTTATTTTATATATAATGGTTTGTCCTCTTCATCCCCCACCCCTACGTTACCCCTCCTCCTCTCCCCCTCCCCACTTGTAACCACAAGTTTGTTCTCCACGTCTGTGAGTCTGCTTCTTTTTCTTATTTGTTGTAGTTTTTAGATTCCACCTATAAGTTATATCATGGTGATCATCAAAACCCTCCAACCTCTGTCAAATCAAAGAAAGGAACTTCTTTAAACAGCTCATTGACACCATAATCATGTTCTCCCTCAGCAAGCCTTGTTAGTAACTTTCCATCCCCTGATTCTAAGATGCTCTCCACTCACGCTGCTGTTTGCAGTTTGCTCTCTCCTGGTCTTCCAGTGCCAGATCTGTGATAAAGGAAAATGCCCACGATCCCCTCTTAAAGACTAAGGACCTTTAAACTCTAGGATCAGGGGCTGTAACCTGGGGTTCACGGACCACCCAAGGAGTCCAAGGACAGAACTGGATTTCAATAGTATTAGCTACCCTTGTCACTCTATGTATTGCCTTTCCTGCATTTTAAAAGCATTAATCTGAGACGGGATTGCAGGCTTCATTAGACTTCCCGAGTGGCCCAAGGTGTAACAAAGGATCAGGGAAGTCTTTGGGAGATTGGATGAAAAATCCTAACAGAAGCAAAATCAAGTTCCAAGGCTAACAACTGGCTGCTTGGAGTCTGTAAGCAAAGGCAGCACTGTTTTGTGCAGAAGGAAGGGAGGGGGTTGTAAAGCACCCCCCAGGTATCATCAGGTGGCCCCAGAAGCAGTGGAAGCACCAAAACTGATTCGTGAATTACATGTGGGAACATCACTTTTGATGCTTACGTTTTTATTAGAACTCTTAATCTGATCTTAAAATCCACAGCCCTTTAAGGATAAACCAACCGACATACTCACATAAACTCATAAGATTCCTTTACTTCTTCCCATGGAAACACTCTTTTACCATTTCCAAAATACCAAGGGAAAATGATGGTGAGAATCATAAAGACGGGATAAAAACATAGAGCTTTTCATAGTGCCTCATAGGGTCTTATAGACATTCACGCCAAAAAAAAAAAAAAATCCACTGAGATGCGGAGACCAACTTAACAGATTCTGTGCATCTGATGCTTGATGGACTAATTGATTTATTTACTGAAACAACAAAAAACAGAGTGCGTTTGAGACTGGAAATTGCCCGTATGACAGACTTTCCTAATTCCAACGGACAGCCGTAATTTTCCCTATGCTAATTTGAGCTTTGCACTAACATAATTAAAACTGCAGTCAACAGACTCAGGCCTCCTTTTTTCCACTCTATAAACAAGTCTGTAAAGTCATCTCATTACTTTACCCAGGAAGCCTAGCAGAACATTTGTCAAAGGAAGTTACCTATAAAGAGGGGCTATTTTATTTTAACAGGATTAAAAAGAGTCTACTTGAAGTCATTTTGAAAGTTCACTTAAGCTATATATGATACACAGATAATGTAGTGTAATCAAATGTTAAAGTAAGCATAATCTCCTGGGTAAGTGGAAACTGTTTCCCAAAATTCATCCTGAAAAACACAAAACGTTCAAGCTTCAAAAATATCTTCATCTTTTCAGAAACATATACTTTAAATTAAACAGTATGACACATTTGTATTCTATGCAAAACATACCCCACACCTAAAGGATTGTCTGTTATTTCAATGTCCTTTAATACACTGATTTTTTGAAACACACACACACACACACACACACACACATACACACACACACACACAATTGTACCCAAGCTATTCAAAATTTACAAAGAACATTAGATTCAACTGCTATGAAATATGGACACAAATAAGGGTAAAAATAAGAATTAAGAGGGCAGCATTTGGGGTTATAAAATCAAATAATTTCTACTCATATAGCTCAAAGCAGAGTACATCAAACCCTCAATTTTAAAATTCCTTTCTATACAGTTATATTTCAGCAGACTTCAATCCTTGAAGAAAGAAAAATCTCTGTAAGATTAAAATCTTTGATACATGATTTTTTAATACGTATTATTGAACATACCTTGAAAACCAAAACCTATCTTGAGAACTAGAAACTGAACAGAACTTCTGAAACATAGTTTATGCAACGGGTATTAATTAAATCCTCTCGCACAAACATTTCAAATTCCAAATCAAAGAGGCTTTTAAAAATTGTCCTGGCCCAGTTCTGGGCAAACTTCTATATTCACGAGCTTTCAGATCAACTAAAACCCTTGATGAAAACACAACCAAATGCTTCTCACCTACATGCAGCAAAACTAAAGACACGCAACCCATAAAACTCGCTTTTTCCTCCTTTCAGTATCTGTTTTTGTTCCTGACTTTTCTCATTTCTAGAAATGTCACCAAGGCGTGCTGGCCTTGAAAATATTGTGACAGACCACTTCACGGGCTCTATGCCGCCAGCTTGCACTAACCATCAAACTGGCTTCAGTTCCAGGAATCAGACTACATTCACGTTTCTACCTCTGTGCATTCACCTCCACCTTAATCTCTCTCTATTTGCAAGAAAAACAAAACATCAGACCACACACCCCAGAGCACAGAGAACCAACCCGCAATTCCCACAAAGCAACCATCACGGAGAAGAAAGTCTATTCACAGTGCACCGAGGAGTAGGTACTTTATTAAAGATAAATACATAACCGAACAAACCGAATTACCACCACTTGCATTATGAGAACGCTCTGTTCTCAGCCTGAAGGTTCCAAAAATCAAGTCAACATTGGCATGTCCCATGACTGACAGCCACTTGCCCGGCATCTCTTCATTTCCACAGGGACCGGCTGGCACCCCTGATGGTAAGGAGGCCTTCAAGAACGTCCAAAAGTTCAACATTTCCAAGCCCATCTTTTTCTCCGACCCTGCCCTCCAAACTCTCCAAGTCCATTGCCTTCCAGCAGATACACATCCAGGCACCGCTAGAGATAGTTAAAGAATATGAAAATTCGGACGCGCTCTTTGAAAAGCTTTTGCAAAAGGTCATCCACAGCCCTCAACCGTGAATTTAGAAACCCCAATTTTTTTCTGAGTTTGAAGTTTTTAAGCCTTGCGGATGGTTGGAGTAGGAAAAAGGAAATTTACTAGGCAGTGCAAAGGAAATCTTGTTGTCCTCTATTGTGGCAGCGGGGGTGTTGCCCAATGCTAACTTATCTGCGTTGATAAAGGAAACCAAAGAAAAGAGTAACAAGCACAGAATTTGGTCAAATGAAAAGGAACCCTCTCCTTACCTTAATAGTGCTGGCCATAATGCAATCAAGTTTATTGATCGTTAATAAATGTTAATAATAATTATTGCTTCTCTCTGACCAGAAAGTAGTTTTGATGAGGTTGTTTAGAGCGGATGAGATTGTGCTAAGTCTGGGAAATGAAGTCAGTCAATGGCAGGAAGAGGTTTCTATTGGTCCTGGCTGCCCAGCCCGAAGAAACAGGATATTTGGGAGTGGAGAGATAAGAGACCCTGAAAACAATGTTGTTTTTCTTGATGATATGCAGCCAGGAGATTTTTTTTTTTTCAATTAAAAAAAAAAAAGACATCAATTGCCTGGGCCTGGGATGACCACAGCAGGTGTGACCCAGTGTGCCGCCCTGTGACACGCCGCCCCGGGGCAGGATGCAGATGTGGCGGGACTCCGAGTGGCTTCACGTGGGCGGCACACTCCTCAAGGTCCCTGGGTGCGGACGGGACTCCTGGGCCTCTGTCTCCCCGGATGTGCCACACGCCTGGGTCGCGGGGCCTAAGGCCCCTACCCGCTCCACTTTGCAGGTAGCGCTTATTTCATGTGAATGGGCGACAACGTTTAATAATAGCCTTTCACCTGCTGATTTTTAACAACCTCCACTGGTTCAGCATCTCAAGTGAATGTTCCAGGACAGTTTCATTTTCTCCTTCCAAACATAAGTAATTGCTATCGGCTCCACGATAAAATAGTTGAAAATGCAAAGACTCTAGAATGGAAGTAGCTAAGAGAAATAAAGAGGAAAATAAACCTGTCAAATCCTCATTTTCAAATATTTATTTAAAATCCAAGGCACTTAAATGACTACGAATGCTTTATAATGGCAGCGAGCTGGCCCCCTCTGACAAACGTCCAGGTTGCAGACAACAGACCCCAATAGAACTCTTGGCTACACAGAGATGCCACGTCCTCATTAAGTGTTTTAAAATCTGAGCTGTAAGTTCAGGGCCACACGTCTGTTTTCCACTCAGAGGAAATACAGCTAATTGTAGGTCTGAACATTCCTTAGAGGATTTCAGGCCTTTTAATTACTCATTTTCAGGAAATTACTTGTTCTCTGGAAGAAACAACATTTTGCTTTGAATCTAGCTACACTAAAGTTGGGCCAGTAAAGAGGTGTGGTCTCCATAGGGGACCCGCAGAACACAATAGACCAAACCCTGAGTCATCCAGCAGCTCCTGGTTTCAGAGGCAGTCAGTGAATTGATTTCACTGGGACTTAGGCCTGTCTACATCAGAGCTCTAGAAATGAGCCCAAGTTTCTATATCTTTCACTGATCCCAAGATTTCCCCTTATGATAGGTGAAGGAGAAGGAAACATGAGGAGAAGGAAGGGGAGAAAGGAAAGGAGAAGGAGAAAAGAAAGAGAGAGAAGTGGGCGGAGAGAGGAAAGAAAGAGAGAAAGAAAGAAAGAAAAGAGGAAAGGAAACGAACAAAGAGGAAGAAACAAACAGAGGGGGGAAAAGGAAAACGAAAGAAAGAGAAACTATAAGAAATCTCATGTAAAAATCAGAACCTGACAAATTCTCAGCCTCTACATTTTGAGGGGATGTTCATTTCCGCTCTTTTCATCTCCAAACAATAAATGAGATGGCAGGCTGATTCAAACTGTGTTTCCCCTAAAATTTCAAAGTACTGAGTTGTTTTATCTGGGCAGCTTCCACTAGGATTCAGGAGTGCTGGGAAAAGCGCTCTTTCAGCTCCACTGAGATTCCTTATTTTTTACTCTCCTAAGAAGCATCAATTTCAAATGCGAACTGTAGTACCCTAATAAGCAGTGTTCTATTATGAATTTCTCAAAGAGCAGCCTTAAGTAGGGTGACCCCTTGCTAAAAAAAAATAGCCATGGAAGAAAGTTCTGTGCGGTCCCATCTCACCACTGCCGCATGGTTTCTGACACAGCCCTTGTCCTCTGCAGCAGGAAAGCATCAACAATTTTATGGAGATCTAATTCTTCGTTGAGGGTCTGCCCTGAACTCCTTGGTTCTTGTCTAATTCAAATCAGTGAACAGTAACATTTTTTTAACTCTTTATTTAGAAATGACATCAAACTTCAAATACCATATGATATCACTTATATGTGGAATATAAAATAAGACACACCAATAAAAATTTTTTTAAAAAGCTCATTTTAATTAAAAAAAAAGAAAGCAATAAAACAAAATACGATACAAATGAACATATCTACGAAACAGAAACAGACTCACAGACATAGAGAACAGACTTGTGGTTGCCAAGGGGGAGGGGTGTGGGAGAGGGAAGGATTTGGAGTTTGGGATTAGCAGATGCAAACTATTATATATAGGAAAATAGTCCCACTGTATAGCACAGGGAACTATATTCAATATCCTGTGATAAACCATACTGGAAAAGAATATGAAAAATAATATATATATGTATAACTGAGTCACTGTGCTATACAGCAGAAATAAACACAACATTGTAAATCAACTATACTTCAATAAAATAAAAAAGAAAACAGAAAGAATGAAACTTATAGAAAAGTTACAAGATAATACAAAGAACTCCTAATATCCTTCACCAGTTCCTCCAACTTTGGTAATTTACATCATTTGCTTTGCCTTCTCTCTCTCTGTCTCTCTTACTTATGTCTAATGCATATATATGTATATACACCCATATTTTATTCTTTAATAAAATTTTGTTAGACTAATGTACTTGCTTGGAACTTACAAACAGAAAACTCTATGCTACTCTTTGATTTATTTCCTGAAGATTCTATCCATAAGTTTCATTGTGTCTAATTCTGAAAATGCATATAACACAAAGTGATGTAATAAAAATTCAGTTTTGAGATAATGAGTTGTAAACCCAGTTACAAAATTTAAAAGGCAAATCTTCCTCATTTCTAATGACAAATGCTGACTGATGTCTATCATCTTCTGAGAGAATTATTCCTGATGTCTAGAATGGCATAATAGCATCCCAGTTCAGTATCCTCTGACTATTTAATGCAAAGTTCTAAAAAAACAAACAAACTTCAATTGGCTATTGACAGCACAAGGCATATCTATTAATTAGAATATATTTAGTAATGCAGAAATCATTTCACAAACATCATTCTGGGGGAAATCATCTATGCTCCCGTCACCCACACCCAAACCTCTGCCATCAAATGGCCTCAGCACTAGATCACTCAGCAGCCTAAGGACCGGGCTGCCCTTCCAACGAGACACCACGCCTCCTTGGGGGAAGCCACCCTCAGGTCACTATGCAGACCCATTTCGGGGCAACTGCAGGTAGCCTCCACCTGGGTCATCCTGCCATGAATCTGTCAAGACAGGGTCCTTTTCCACCCTCCTTGGAACTCAGTAAACACGATGCTGGAACAGTGTGGCACCCCCGGCATATGTGTGAATAAACTACACGTTTCCATTCTGTACTTATCCATCAGGGACCCATGACCCATGAATTTACCAAAGCCCTTCAAAAGCCTGTTCATACCTTACTCCAAATGAAAAAGGAAAGAGTGTAAAATAGACTCTACCATTACCATAACTATAAAAGGAGCACTGTCATTTATTTCTCCTAAATCCACAGCTTCCCATTTTCTGGAGTCAACAAATGCTCATCCGTCTTCTCCTACTAACTTCTCTGTGTGGGATCTACAGAGGAAGGTCAAGGGTTGAGAACACTTCTGGGTGAAGGCAACATAGTTCTAAAAATCATATATGAGTGTAGCAAAGAGATACTGAGCCAGAATCTTAATTGGAGACACAACAGAAGATTCACTCATGATTGACTGATTGATCCCTGTATTCAACATCCATACAATGACATACTTATCATCACTGAAAATACTGCAGGAAAATGATGTAGTAGATGAATACTTAGTGGTATGGAAAATTATGGTACGATGTCCGGTAATTTAAAACTGAGGTCATAGGGCTTCCCTGGTGGCGCCATGGTTGAGAGTCCGCCTGCCGATGCAGGGGACACGGGTTCGTGCCCCGGTCCGGGAAGATCCCACATGCCGCGGAGCGGCTGGGCCCGTGAGCCATGGCCGCTGAGCCTGCGCGTCCGGAGCCTGTGCTCCGCAATGCGAGAGGCCACAGCAGTGAGGGGCCCGTGTACCGCAAAAAAAAAAAAAAAAAAAAAAAAAAAAAAACTGAGGTCATAAAGGAGAATTATATCACAGACTCATTTTGTTAAAAATAAAAAGGCAAAACAGAAATATTAGTCAGCTACATACTACAATACTAATAGTAGAGAATCTTTTTTGTTTTTCCCCCTTTCCCCTTTGGTTCATCTATATTTTAAAAACAGTTACAATAACTTCAATAAAAATAAATAAATAGTAAAATAGAATAAAATTTACTCACCTATTCTACAAAATATGTAGAACATATTGTTTCATATGTTCAGCAAGCCAATATTATGAAAAAAAAAGTGGGGAAGAGGGAAGGAGAGTTCTAGATTCAATGGAACTTAAGAAACCCAAAGCCCAAATGCAAATGATGGTCTACAATTAGATACTGATATGAACAAATTAGAAGTCAAAGGCTTTTCCAGGGATGCTAGAGAAATCTGAATATATAATGATTGTTACATCATATTATAGATTTATTGTTAACTATTTATAGCTTTAAGAATACTTTGTAGGAAAACGTCCTTACTACTTAGAGCTGCGTTCCAAAGTATTGAAGATGAAAAGGTAATAATTTCTGTAATTTATTTGAAAGAATTCATGAAAAATAACAATGCAAATATGACAAAATTGTACAATTGTCAAATCTCAATCATAACTTACATGAGTGTTCATTGTATCATTTGCACTCCTTTGAGTTCTAAATTTTTTATAATATAGTGTTAAATAAAAGTTTCTCATAGATGTCTTTCTTTAAAAAACTTACAATAAACATGTTACATTGTAATGAAAAAGTTATATAAGCAACATGCAATGTTCTATTTTTTTTCTAAATACCTGTATAACATGCAGCGCACGATACCTATTTGTCAAACTCTATATGTGTGTGTACCAAAATGCATATTCTTTTATAAACATCTACAAGAGTAGCTCTTTTTGATTAATTTCACTAAGGAAACCCTGCAGACACTCATGTGCTCTGTAATGGTCACCTCCCCAGCATTATTCCCTCCAGTCAATGAGTGCCTTTTCCATGCCCACTCAGAGCTCTGGTGGGCACAAGGAAACAAGGATGACAGGACTCTGTCCAGTCCCTGGGTGTCTCAGCATTCATGAAGTCTCTGTTCGGCAACTCAAATTCCGCACACATAAAACTGCAGGGCATGGGACCAATCCATGAACCGCAGACTCTTCATGGGCAAAACAATAGGATAAAAGTGCTGTATATTTATTGTCCCCGGGATGATACATGAATCTTAAAATGTGTAATGTTTGGATTATTCAAGAGAGTCCGGCAAGAAGGATGTCCCAAGGATTTCTGGCAGGGGCATGCCTGAGATTATAGATAAGGACCAAGCATCTGGAGCTGTCCCCACAATGGAAAACTCCATCACCCAGTGGAACTTTTCCATCTCTATCAATTGGAGGATTTGCCTGAGAACACAGGGAGCATAAGGCACTCTTAGCCCCCAAGGTCACCCATCTTATACTGGTTAAGGACCATTTTTCTATTCAAAGCGGACTTCATGAGGACTGTTTCACTCCATTGGGTAAGACTCTGTGTGTGTGTGGCATACCCTCCAGCCGCTCATGAAGAAATAATCCAATTACAATTTAAATAACTACTGTTTCAACACTTTCTCTAAGTGGTTAATATATTCTTCAGCGTCTTGGTGCATTTGAACTAGTCTAAAACAAGGAAATTGTTATCACACACTAAATCCTCGACTTCTCAACACCAAGTTGCTTAATTTGGAAGCATGTGTCAAGTTCAGTTCTATAGGCTCAGATGGAGCAATGATTTCAGTGCACACGATTTCATAAGCGTCACCTATATCCTCACATTTTGCCAACTTTGTCTCTTAACCAATGGCTCTAAAAATGCGGGAGTATTAAAACCCATAACAGGAACCCTAAGTATGTCAACTTAATACTCGTGGCTGAAAAAAAAATTTTGTTAATTAAAAAGCAAAGACGAAAGAAACAAGAGTACTTATTTTGACACACTAATTTAGTATAAAGGAACATTTAAATTTCCTTTTTCAAAGATCATGTTTCTATATATAATTTGTGAACCATTAAGTACATTTCAAGGTCTTCATCCATCTAACTGGGGCATAAATTAGTATAAATGTTATAGTCATCAGATTGCCACTGGTTCACCACAGGACAGTCTAGCACCCATGTCACATAACTGGAAGGCCCACAAAGGCACATGGCCCTCTGCCTAATGGCTGTCCTGTTCCTCTGCCCGCTACTCAGATCTAGGGTTCTGTGTCCCAATGACTATCCTCAGCTATCACCCCTGGCCACCCCGAGAAGTTATCTGGAGCTACTGAAATTAAGTTAGATTTTGATCACTAGTTAGATTTTTAAATGTTTTTTTTTAAGTGTGTCAGTCTCACTTATAAGATACTGGGCATCAGCATTTATTTTTGTCTTGATCTGTAAGATTTTGTAAATTATTTCTTAAAGAAATTATATACTATTTCTCAAAGAAACAGCATTCAAATCGCACCATAATGTCACACAATTAATGGAAATTTACAGAGAAGCCTGCATTCCATAATTGCTCAGTCTATTTATAAAGGCGTTTTGGTTTCAGATTGAGATGGCCTTTCTTTCCACATCACTTAATTTGTTTATGTTTTTGCTGATATATTTCTATCGCAATTGGAATCAGAAAGGAAGCCAAGGAACAAAGTGCTGTGCCGTAAATAACGCATTTAGATCTGCATGAGTGTAATCAGGCAACCTGCAGACTTAACTTAGTCCTAGGCCTACACCTTGAAGGCAGGTATGTGAAACAGGGTCTGTCTCACTGTGGCAGCCCCGCTAGGCTGTATTCTCCCTGCACTGTACCCTCTCTGCACTGTGCTCCTTCTCTGCATCGCATCCCCTCTACATGCACCCTCTCTATATTGTATCCTCTCCCTCTGCAAAGTGAGGTACAGAACTGTTCCCTCTTGGAGGTACAGAGTACAGGCCAGTTTTTTTCCAGTTCACCCTCATGGAAAGAAAATGTGTTTACTTCTATTTAAATACACTGAATGTACTCAAAACTATGATGCAGGTTAATTCATAGGCTGCATCTGATCCCAATACAAATCTCAGCACATAATTTGGGGAAAGTTGCAGTCTCCGGGGACAAGTGGAAATGTTCTTTCTGGATGTATTGTCAATGACAGGCCAGAAGAGAAGCGGCGGTTTGCCTAGAGGATACTATTTTACCCTTTATTACAGCTACAAAAATAATCTTGCCTCAAGACCAAAAAACTAAAGTGCTTTGTTTATTTGCTAGCTGGAAACCAGAAGTAAGCTTTGCAGGGAATTTCTTTTTGAACTGCTTGATTGTTGTCACTAGAGGGCGCTAAATGTCCCTCTAAAAGGTCCTTAGAGGGGAGAGGAGTATGCATAATTCTTGCCTCTACGTTTCTTGAATTGATATTATCCTACAAAGATGTCTCATTTATCCACTAAAATCAAAGTCCAACATTCAAAATGTAGAACATTTTTGAAAATTTAAAATTTTTCATTATTATGGAACATAAGGAAATATAAAGTATATGCATCTGCACATAAGACGGAATTCCCCAACCCCCGCCCTTTCACTCCGAGGGCACGGGTTCAACTCCCCATCGGAGAGCTAAGATCCCACAAGTCCCACCGACGCGGCCAAAAAAAAAAAAAAAAAAAGATCTGCACATAGGACTAATGGCATCATTCTGGGTGAGATTTGACTATGGAAATTGTATAATTGTTCTACATCACTATAAATAATTTCAAACCCTGAAAAATATTCTATTTCACAGTAATTCTAAAGGGCTGAATATGTTCCCAGCGCAAGTTTCATCAAGTAAATGATAAGTTTTGAGTGCATTTATTTTCTGGTTTCAGGGTTAAGCACTTTGCCTGAACTCAGATATTAGTATACCCTTTCCAGACATGAGAACTATAGGAGGGGTACGGATTATACTGTAACATGTGAGAGAGACTTTGTGGTCCCTTCCTTTATTTAAAAAAAGAAACCGTAGTCTCTTGGGATATGCTTATGATACAACACTTATCAAAATGATATACAATATGAAGGTCTATATAAATAGAGTTGAAATAAAATAAGCTTTAAAACTAAATACGAGAGTTTTCTTGAAAATAACCCTATTATGCAATTACACTGACTTTCAGGTCATTAAAAACACACTTAAAGCAAAATGCAGTGTCTTGGAAATATCTGCAAAACCAAAAAAGTTAACTGATTTTGCAACTTTCCTCTTTTTGTCTTCACTTGTACTTAAACATATCTGTAGAATTTCCTTTTTCTTCTTCCACTTTGGCTCCTATATACCAAGGAAGAGTGAGGGCAGTAGATGAGGGTTGTTTGTGCTCCTGGCTGCCCAGAGGGGGGCTGCGTGGGGATGGCTCCCACAGACATCTGAAGAGGCCCCTGTAACTGCAGTTGACGATGGATTTTCCTCTCGGTCTGCCAGTGGAGCAGAGGTTCATATGCAGTGTGTTCTACGGAAGGATAATTAAGGCAGTATTTCACCTGTCCGTCTGTGAGTTTTTTTTTTTTTTTTTTTTTTTTTTTGCGGTACGCGGGCCTCTCACTGTTGTGGCCTCTCCCGTTGTGGAGCACAGGCTCCGGACGCGCAGGCTCAGCGGCTATGGCTCACGGACCCAGCCGCCCCGCGGCACGTGGGATCTTCCCGGACCGGGGCACGAACCCGCGTCTCCTGCATCGGCAGGCGGACTCTCAACCACTGCGCCACCAGGGAAGCCCTCCGTCTGTGATTTTTAAAGGGAACAACAACTTTGACTTGGGCACATAAATGGCGCAGAGCAGCGGGACGAGGCGTTGAAAACTGTAAGAGCAGGGGACCCCTCATCCAGCTTCACACTGACCCAACTCCAGATACAGGGCATCAGCAGCTGAGGAGAGCACAGCCAGCTCCCACAATCCTAACTGCCAACGATAAGCCGTCTCAGGTGGGAACTGAGGATGTGAGTGCAGGGCTACCGCCTACGTCCGCAGGTGAAATAGACCTGCACACGCTGGCGGGGGAGCCTGGGGACATCCCTCAGGGAGCACAAGCCCAGGGTAGCACCCCGATCCCAAGGGCCTAGACTTAGGGCAGAGGGGCCTCAGCCTGGCCTCAGCCTCAGCCTCCTTAGTGACTTAAGGAGTCATCTAATTCACCTGTCCCAATTTTCCATGTGCACATCAATGAGTAACTCTACAGGCTTGTTCCAAGGAGGAACTAGCACACACTGAGCATGCTGCTCTGTGCCCCCCTCCGGCACCCCACAGGCTGAGATGAGAGCAGCAGCCCCCAGGGGGCCCCAGGGCTCTGTCACAGTGCTGGCGCTAAGCAAGCCTTTGCTGAATGAATGAATGAATGAATGAACGAATGAGTGAATGAAGATGTCTACAGAGCCAGGAGCCCTGGGAAGGGCAGCATGGGCTGTGCCAACGGGCAGCCCAGGAGGGACCAAAAGTCAAACTTGGTCAAGGGACCCTGGGTAACAACTTTGGAGGTGCCTTTCCTGAGCCACTCCCCCAGATCAAGGTGCTGGGGAGCGAAGAAGGCAAAGGGTCTCTAAGAGATCTTCCAACTCTATAAATTATGGGATTTCCATCTCAGTAACTGACCTAAATACCCGGCAGTGAGTAGATATTCAATCATAAATAATAAATACCGAATGAATGAGCGAGCAAAAAAAGACTGAAAGAGCGAGTGAGTACATGCCCTCTGTTTGGCCTGCACCACGCTGTATTCACAGCAGAGCTACCAGAGCTGCAGAATGAAATAACGGCTCCCGTTTGTACTCCACAGCCCTTGCCATTTTCCAAAGTAACTCTGACGAAAATTATTTCCAGCTAAACTATTTCAGCAACCGGGCCGGCTTCACACGCACTGAATGACAGATTCATTGCATTTCTAGGCACTTGCTGTATCACCCATGACAATCACGTTTCCCCAGACAGTTCAGTAAGATGTCCTGTCACACAATCCCATCTAACAAGGTGACACTGACATTGCTCCCATCCAAGCTGGTGGGCTTGTGACTACAGCCTAAGTTCAGCTGTGTGACTGCCAAGGCTATCTGTAAAGACGATACAGCTTCCACCTGGTTTTCTGGGGAACAGCCACTCCTACACCTCAACCACCATACTGAGAGGAAGTCCAAGGCACACGGAGAGGCCATCTGTAGGTCATCAGTCAGGCCAGCAGCCAACACCAACCTCCAGCAGTGTGAGGCAACCTTCAAGGTGACTCCAGCTCCACTGCCACTTGACAGCAACCACCCAAGAGACCCTGAGCGAAAACCGCCTCTCCCTCAGCCCGCTCAACCCCTGGAACCACAAGGAGTAATCAAATGATCACTGTGATTTGAAGCCACTGAGTTTTGGAGTGTTTTGTTAGCAGCCATAAGGAATGAGGATGCCATCAGAAGATCCTTTATCTTTTGCAGCATTGTTACAGCAGAAAATATTTTTGCTACGTGATTATTCATCCATTCATCAAACCTTTACTGGCACCCATTATACGCTCGGCATCGTGTCAGCCACTGAAGACGCAGGAAAGAAGAGAAACAGTCCTCAAAAAAAAAGAACAAAAAACCCTATATGTTAGTTGGAGAGAAAAAGATTCCGAAATCACAAGAGCATCTTAACCCAAGAGAACGGACAAACACTGTGAACATAACAGCTCTTCCCTCTGCTCTCCTACCCTCGTCCTCTCTCTGCGCATTCAATGTAAACGTGCCTCAGGGTCACGACCCCATGGAGATGGAACCCCTGCTGTTCCGCCCCTGGCCTTCACCCTGGCTCCACACCCAATGCCGGCAGCTCCCCAGGCTTCATACTGCTGGTGTCCCATTCCCATTTGTTAGAAACATCTCTGCCCATCAACCCCAGATGACTCTCCCAAGGAGACATGGGAAAACTTTAATTTCCACCTCTGTGACTTCACAGAAAAGGGGGTGGGAAATGAGAAGCAGAGGGAGAGGATTCATTACCTCGAGTTACTAAGAAGAAAAGCCCTAGTGTTTAGGAGGTGTTGTTATTATTTTCCCTGAAACATTAGCTCCTAGAAATCAGGGGCTCTGTCCCCATGGCCGTCTCGAAGCCTTCCAGGACGCCTTGCGGGCTGCCGTCGGTCAATTTTTGACTATAATGAGAGCCATCTGGAAGACGGCAACGGTGGGTCTGCACAAGCACTGGACGAGAGCCTTACTATGAGCAAAGGGACACACAGTAGGTCTGTTTCCAAGAACCACAGTGCCGTGGGCTCATCCCCCAAAAGACGACGAGGAAAAGCGCAGTCCTGAGTGGAATTCTCCCCGAACATCTGAGGTTTAATTAAAGAAGGTCAGTTATCTTGCTTTTAACCCCTCACGTTGAATTCTTGTAGATGCAGCATCGCTGTTCCTCTCCTCAGGCAGCTGAAGCATCCAAGCCTCACCTCCCAGACTAAGCTAGGATTTGAGATATTTGATTCCATATTACTTAAAGCTGTCTCAAGCTTTTCATCAGGAATGGAAACCATTAATGCGTCTCACACGCCTCTCTCTGTTTTATGGAATTCTTGCACTGGGGAGCTCTTTTTCTTTTATTATTTTCTTTAACAGCCAGAAAACTGGGAAGTTCACAAAGAAATTGTTCGACTGCCTTAAATGAACCTTAACCTAAGAGGTTTGGCCTAATCTGTAAATTGGAGTTAAAAGTATTTCAGGACCTTTGGAGTGGGAAGCTCTTTGTCTTTAAAAGAGCCCGGAGACCCCTAACAATGGGGCTACACATACCTTGGGCTTCTTTGTTAGTTGCTGCAAACCAAAACCAGATGTGAAATATCAGTGGCTACCTTGTACTGACCCAGGGCAGTTGAGGCTAATCCAGATCCCTCTTAATAACTCAAAACTGCCACCCTTTAACTCGTTAATTGTTTTCTCACTTATAAATGCAAAAAAGAATCGACAGTACACATTAAAATCCATTCCCCTCTGAACACATACAGATTTTCTCTGATAAGAGCCAGAAATGAAAGCTCTCTCCACCAAACTGTGCTGCTGTCATCTGACTAGGTTTTAGGTTAGGTGATCATCGCCTTTAACAACAAGATCTGAAAGGAGAGAATTTATACTGAAAAGGAGATATGTGTCTTGTTACCTTTTCCCAAGACTCAGGAGGTGCAGAGGTCCTTGAATTAGCCAGAGTGCTTGTAAATGTAAGAGAATCGGTTTAAGGCAAAAAATCGAGCCACCTAAAATGTTTCTCTAACATGGAAATCATTTGAATTTCCAATCATTTTCCCGAATTTTAAAAGTAATCGATATAAGTGAAAGGGAAAAATCAATAGAAACAGGAATGATTCAGAACCTCCCCAACGGAGAAATCAATCATTCTGCACTAAATTCGAACATTCTATCAATATTGTCTATTTACTAAATCCAAGAGGAACTATTTTAACATAAAATTAAATATAAAATTGTTTTAGACATTGAATATTGCTTTTTACCTTAAAGCAGGCACAGAGTAGAATGATTATAGATACAAGGCTAGATATTGATTGATTTTTAATGCCTGTAACTATGGCAGTTACACTGTCATGCTACATAAGACTTCTAGTCCTACACTGAAATTAGACTGGTGCATATGTATAAATAAGAGAAAGACTAAGACAGAGTCATAATCACATTTCATCGACATAAGACTGTGGATGAGAAGATGTAAAACACGCCATGATTTAATGTATCACTCAGAAAGAAAAAAAAAATTTTCAGCCAAACAAAATTAGCCATTAACACTTTCTTATCCATCAATTGCAGACACATCCCAACTTTTGGAAACCAATATGTGCCTTAGCATAGAGGTAATGTGGTACACTTACAGAAGAACAGGGCACTAAAATGTTATTTAGAGCAGACTGCCGGGTTTCTCAACCTGTGATCTACGGACATTTGGGGGCTGGAAAACTTTTTGCTGTGGGAGCTGTCCTGTGCACTGCAGGATGTTTGTTTGTTAGCATCCCTGGCCTCTGCCCACTATTCCAAGATTATTCCAAGAAATGTGTCAAAATGAAGGAAATACCTTGTCATCTACAGATACCAGGAGCATCTTCCATACCCTCGGTTATGATAACCCAAACTGTCTTCAGACATTGCCAAATGTCCCTGAGGGTAGAGGCAGAATCACCCCAGCTGGGAAACATCGGAACAGAGCAATTCAATTTGGTCAGCTTTACAATATAATTTACTTTATGTATAAATGACAGACTGGAAAGCCAACTGGAAAGTGTACTGTTAGATGAGATGGACTGACCTAAAAAACATAACATAAACAAATAATTGGTGCATGGATAAGAGTGCCTGTTGGCCATCCCAACCAATGGGATGTAAAAGAGCTCTGAAAAGTGCTCAACATCACCAATCACTAGGGAAATGCAAATCAAAACCATGATGAGATGTCACCTCACACCTGTTAGAATTGCTGTTATCTAAAACAAAAACAAGAAAAGGAAATGGCAAGTGTTGGTAAGGATGTGGAGAAAAAGGAACCATTGTGCACTGTGGGTGGGAATGTAAATCGGTACAGCCACTATGAAAAGCAGTATGGAGGTTCCTCAAAAAATTAAAAATATAAGTACCATAAGATCCAGCAATTCCACTTCTGGATATTTATCCCAAGGAAACAAAATCACTATCTCAAAAAAGGTATCTGCATACTCCTGTTCACTGCAGCATTATTAACAATAGTCAAGACATGGAAACAATCTAAGTGCCCATCAACAGATGAATGGATAAAGAAAATGTGGTTTATATATAAAATGGAATATTGGTCATAAAAAAAAAATAAAATTCTGCCATTCTCAACAGCATGGATGGACCTTGAGGGCATTATGCTGAGTAAAGTAAGTGACACAGAGAAAGACAAATACTGCATGATCTCACTTATATGTGGAATAACAGTAATAATAATAATAATGAACTCATGGATACAGAGAACAGATTGTTGGTCGCCAGAGGTGGCAGGAGAGGGGTGGGCAAAATGGGTGAAGGTGATCAAAAGGCACAGAGACCCAATTATAAGATATTTATCTTACAGCCCCAGGAATGTAATGTACAGCATGATGACTATAGATAACTGTACTATGTTGTATATTGGAAAGTTGCTAAGAGAATAAATCTTAAAAGTTCTCATCCCAAGATAAAACAGTGTGTAACTGTGTGGTAATGGATGTTAACTAGACTTACTGTGATAATCATTTCATAATACATACATATATCAAATCATCATGTTGTACATCTAAAACTAATACAATCTTATATGTCAATTATATGTCAATACAATTTTTTAAATTAGAAAAATTAAGTAACATGCACGAGGCAAGTCACTATCACAAGATTTCACTATTTATATAGACTATCCAATAACTATGAAAAGAATTAAAGAAAATCAAAATAAGGAAGAAATTAAAGAAAATCAAAATACAGCATTTTGGGCCTATCCATATTGAATATTTTCAAAAATGAAAAAATTTTGATTTTTGCAACATTGGCAAGAATGTGGAGGAAAGAGCACTTTCATTCACATTTATTAGGGATATAGATTAATACCTTATCAGAAAGTTAATTTATCTTTTGACTTAGCAATTTCTATCCTAGAAATCCACCTTTCAGAAATATTCACAATAGACAAAGACAGGTGCAAGAGTGTTCACCTGTTTAGTAATCGTAAAAAAATGAGAAAAAATTGAATGCTATCAATGAGAGACTAAATAGTAGACCACACAGTATTAAGAAGAATGAGATCTAAATTCACTGTATAGAAAATGCTCAAGGCATAATAAGTTTTAAAAATTACCAGATTTGTGTTACTAAATGCAGAGAAAACATCCTGAGGCATAAACCTCAGTTTAGAGGTTGGGAATCACGGGATAATTGCCTCTTTTTAAGTCAAACATTTGTGGAAAGTTGAGCTATAACAAATATGTGTTGCTTCTGTAATCAGAAAAAAATTTAATTCATATTCTGATAAATATTAAAATGTCACAGAATTTAAATATATTAATAAAAACATATAATAGGCTACAGAATAGACTTTACAAAACACATAACATAAATACACAGTAATATAGATACAAAGAGGTAGAGGTTTAGGGCTTCCCTGGTGGCGCAGTGGTTGAGAGTCTGCCTGCCAATGCAGGGGACGCGGGTTTGTGCCCCGGTCCGGGAAGATCCCACATGCTGTGGAGCGGCTGGGCCCGTGAGCCATGGCCACTGAGCCGCGCATCCGGAGCCTGTGCTCCGCAACAGGAGAGGCCACAACAGTGAGAGGCCCACGTACCAAAAAAAAAAAAAAGAGGTAGAGGTTTAATCTCTTATCCCAGAAATATTTGAGCATCTATTTTATTAAATTAACGTTAGTAAAATAATCAGTGAGACTCATTAATAAAAGCTCCTGGGAAAAATAAAATTTTAGTTGAGTCGCACAGGATTAGAATGTGTTCAGACTGTAGGGGGGAAAAGTGTCAAAGTATTTTAGGAATAAGAAATTTAAAAACTCAGGTAAAGGAGTTAGTTCAACATGAAAGGAACAAAGAAGCTGCAGGTAAGATTATTCCAAGAAATGTGTCAAAATGAGGGAAATATCTTGTCATCTACAGACAGATATTTATTATTGATTCATTTCGGCAATGAGGATTCACAAGACTAATTTAAAGGGCACACATAAAATGCTTCAGATTAGAACACATTTTAGGACATGGCATGAAGAAATGGCTGTAGAAATTACTTATATCCTAACTGGAACTAGGTTTGGTTCTGCAAATTAAAAACGAAGAGTAAATATGAAATGGATTAGACAATAATGTTACTGTTTCTGTGGTTAATCTCTCACAGGAAACAAACAAGGATATTAATCTTAAGAAGTTAGAAAAACCCAAAGAAAAAATTTAAAAAATATGAACCAAAATTTTTCTTAATTTTTTTTTTCTTTTCTGGCCGCATGGCATGGGGGATCTTAGTTCCCCGACCAGTGATAGAACCTGCGCCCCCTGCATTGGCAGTGCAGAGTCTTAACCAGTGGGCTGCCAGGGAAGTCCAAGAACAAAATTTATAAAATAGATAATGAGCATACAGTGGAAAAAGACTAACAAAGCCCAGTCTGGTTCTTTGATTAGTTATTTATAAATCCTTGATGAGTACAAATACGGAGAAAAGAGGGAAGGTTGAAATAACCAAAGTCAACAATGAAAAAGGGGGACTTCCCTGTCAGCCCAGTGGTTAAAACTCCATGCTTCCTCTGCAGGGGGCATGGGTTCGATCCCTGGTGGGGAACTAAGACCCTGCATGCTGCAAGGCATGGGGGGAGGGGGAGCTAATAAAAAAGGGGCCATTATTACAGATCCTACAAACATTAGGAGAATTATAAGAGCACATTATAAATAATTTCTTATCAATACATGTGAAAATTTAGCTGAAATTGATAAATTCTTGAAAAATATAATTTACCAAAACTCCCAAAGAAAAAACAAAAAATTTGAACTACTCTAACTAGTAAAGAATCATCTAAAACCTTCAGAAAAATGAAGAAGGAACATTCCAAGCCCAGACTGATTTCTCAGCAAATTCCAACATACACTTAAACAGGAATTAATGTCAGTCTTACACAAACTTGTCCAGATAATAGAAAAAGAGGAAAGTTTGATATCAAAATGTGACTAGGACATTATGAGAAAGGAAAATTATACACTAATCTCACACATAAATGCAGATGCAAAAAACTTGAAAAAATTCCCAGAAAACCAAATCAACAGTATATAAAACAGAATCATATGTACTATGATGAACTTGGGTTTATTCTAAGACTGCAAGGTTACTTCAATCAATATAAATTATTCAATTTGCATTGTAAAGAAGAAAAGTCATATGATGATCTCAAATAAAAGAGGATAAAATTCAATATCAATTCATGATAAAAATTCTTAGTAAATTAGAGATGAAAGGGAACTTTAACAATATCGTAAAGGGCATTTACCAAACTCTACAATAAACCACATACTTTAATGGTGAAATACTGAAATCTAATTTTTTAAAGTTGGGAAAAAGACAAAGAGGCTCACTATCACCACATGTGTCACAAATTGTATTGGTGGTCCTAGACGGTATGTAAGGCAAGAAAATGAACTAAAATGCCAAGGGATTGGGGAAAAATAGATAAAACTTTAACTATCTGCAGATGATATAGTTTTTTGCATAGGACTTCCAAGAGAATTTAGAAACAAATCATCAGAATGTCTAAGTTTGGGAACTTCGCTGGTTAGGTCAGTATAGGTAATTCAATTTTATTTCTATATATCAGCATCAGTAGAAAATAAATTTTAAATGATAGTCTTTGTATTAGCATCAAAAAAAACTTAATATATGGGAATAATATACGATATGCAGGACGTTTACACAGAAAACTACAAAGTATTATTGAAGAAGATCTAAATAAATGGATAGCTATACCATATTCATGGATTGAAAGACAATACTGTAAAGATGTCAATTCTCTTCAAACTAATCAACAGATTCAATGCAGACGCAATCAAAATTGCAACAAGATTTTTGTAGAACTTGACAAATTGATTCTAAAATTTGTATGAAAATAGAAAGGCCAAAAATAGACCAGATATTCTTAAAGAAGAGTGATTCTTAATGACAACTTGCTCTAGAGTAGTATTCATGCAGGTAAAAACAAACAATGGAAAAGAAAAGAAACAGATTTTCTTTCAGAAACAGATTCACACATATATGGACACACTTAATTTTTGACAAAGGTATCATGCAGAGCAGTCAAGAAAGAAAGAAATTCTTAGAAAACAGTGCTGATGAAATGGGATATCCATACGGGAAAAAGAAACTTGACAACTAACACCGTCACAAAAATCAATTCCAGGTGAACTGTAGATATAAATGTGAGAGGAAAACAAAGTTTCTGGAACATAATATAGAAGAATATATTCATGACTTTGGGATGGAGAAAATTTTGTAAAACAGCACAAAAACACTAACTATAAAATTAGACTGGTACACTGAACTACATTAAAATAAAGAAATACATTAAGAACTTCTTTTCACCAAGAGACACTATTAAAAGAATAAAAAGGCAAGCCATGGAGTATAAGATAATACTTTTAACACATCTAACTTACTATTCATATCCAGAATATGTAAAATACACTTATAAATCAATAAGACACACAACCCAATGGAGAAGCAGGGAAGAAAGTCGAACAGGCACTCATAAAAGAGGCTATCAAATGCCCATTAAATATAGGAAAAACCCTTCCACCTGGTTAGTAATCCAGGAAATGCAAATTAAAACCACAATGAGATAACACAACATATACATCAGAATGTCTAAAACGAAGAGGAATGACAACATTTTTGGCAAAGATGTAGCAATAAGAACTTTTGCACACAGCTGGAGTTTGGAAAATATCTTTATTTATGAGTCAGTGTTCTTATAGGAAACAGATACAGAGAGTTTAATGAAAGAACTTATAAAGATAAGGGCAGAACTGAGTAAAAACTAGAGGGTGATGAAGTCCCAAAGGCCAGCAAGAACAGGAAGGTATTACGATCCTCAGGCTCAAAACAGCAAGGGAGAAGGTGGTTATTAGCACCTAGAAACAGATGCAGCTGTAGCTTTAACTACAGGCGAGGACAAACCATAGGAGCTGTGGCTTTCCCTAGAGAGAAAAAGCCACTGCCAACCTGTGGCCAAAGAGAGAAAGTTGGGGAAATAAATATGTAAACTCTCTCTCCTCCTCTCTGATTTCCTCCTGGTGTTTCTCATGAGCTGAACTCAGCGCAAGACAGAGGACCACGGAGCACATCGGATGTAGTCCACAGGTGTCAAACTCCCAGGTAAGAAGCAGGGCAGAGAAGGCTAGAGAGCAGACTGGAGAAGTAAACGGAGAAAATCCAGTACATCTACATCATTAAAGACTTTGCAATTCCACTACTTAATACATACACAATGAAACGTATTAATACACACACAATGAAACTACTTAATACATACACAATGAAACGTATTAATACACACACAATGAAACTACTTAATACATACACAATGAAACGTATGCATATGTGCACGTTCTCAATGTGCACGAACCTTCTCTGGGAATGTTCTCAGCAGTATTAACTGTCATAGCCTGATGCTGGGAACAGCTCAAATACCCTTCAGTGGTAGAATGAATCAATAAAGTGTGGCCTATTGTGGCACACTGCACCCTCTACAGCAGTGAAAATGAAGAAACCACACACAGCAATACAGATAAATGCCACAAATGTAACGGTGAGTGAAAGCCCAACACAAAGGAATACAAGGTACAATTACCTTTATATAAAGATTGAAAAGGAGGCAAAGCTACATTCTAGTGACTAGGTATGCATAGTTAGATGAGAAAACTACAAAGAACAGCAAAGAAGCAATGATCTAAAACTTAAGATAATATCTACCTTTAGAGGAAGGGAAGGAGGAGTAAGGATCAGGGAGGGGCACGAGTGGGGCTGTTCCTGGAATTGTAATTAACCATGGTGCACATTTATCTTTCAGGTACTTTTCTCTCTGTGTTACACTTCAAAATTTTTTTAATTAATAAAAAGGTTATGTAACCATGAAATATTAGATGCTAGGAATCCATTCTCTTGTTTGCTCAGTTAAACACTATAACTGGCTATGTTAGAAGCCAGTTAAGCTTAAAGTATACATAATGGCCCATCTCTGGGAATCCTGCCTCCCAGATAATGAGCATTAAGCTACAATACCTTTGTTTAGCTCACAGGAAACATCCTGACCAGGCCCACCTGTGAATGGCTGCAGGAAGGAAAAAAGTAACACATCCCCTCAGGAGTCTGTTCAGCAACCAGGACTTTACCCCCTCCCCTGTTAGTATGAAAGAAGCCTTAATTCTAACTCGGGAAAGATGGTTCTTTGGGACACTAGTCCACCATCTTCTCAGTCTGCTGGCTTCCTGAATAAAGTCGCTATTCCTTGCCCCAAAAACTCGTTTCTTGATTTATTGGCCTGTTGTGTGGTGAGCAGTACAAGCTTGGACTTGGTAATGGCTACATGGGTTAGATGTAAATTAGGACAGAGACCCTGATCTGGGAGAAAGGTACAACTGAGAAGACTTTACCACCCAATTAGCTTCCAAATAAGGGGAACTCAGAGCAGGTCATAGAAAACATTTTATGTAAAATACCTTTTGTGTAATCCCCTCTCAAAAAGAAAGGAAGCAAAAGAGGGGAGGGAGAGAGGGAGAAACCTCCAGGGCTACCTCTTCTCCTCAACTCAGCAGGTCAAAATTTTTCACGTAGGGAATACTTTTACAGGCAGCCAGATGAAACATGGGATTTGGCAGTGAAAAAGGGATAATCGTGACTTGCAGTAATATACCAATTCCACCTGATCTTCATATTACTGGAGATCGGTAATATGAAGGATAATGAATATTTCTCCTGACCCTCACCACTCCTCAATGAGGGGCATCTCCAGGAACTGGAGGGAGTGGCCCTCAGTGACATGGGGCCCTCACCAGAAGGCGGCGTTCAGTTAAAATGTACACAACAAATAGGGGCCATTTACAGATGCAGAGGAGCAGCCCTCCAGGTGAGAGACCAGCTACTTCAATATTCCTGAGTCAGGCTGTTTGGCACATCAGAGAAACAGAATACTGGAGCGCCATGAGCCAGGGCCCAGTAATTTCATCCAGTGTCTGCAAAGCGGGCAAGATCCAGATCATACTCAGGAGTTTGGACGTATCCCCAGTATGGCGGGAAGCCACTGGGGCTGGAGATGAAATAAAGATTGTATGATCTGATGGACGTGCTCTAAAGGCTCCAGACGCTGCACAAAGGAGAAGATTGTCAACATGCACAAAAGGGAGCTGGGAGAATGTAGCTAAGATGCTACTGTGCCAACCCAGGTGAAGGATGATGGAGCAGGAGCCACCAGAGGAAGAGATGACAGGATTGGCCGATACACTGGAGGCAGAGAGTAAAGAAAAGCATCAGAGATGATCTGTGGTTTCTGGATGTTCTTTTGCTTAATTGCATGGCCTTTGCAACTGGGAAGATCGTGTTTCCACTTCACAGAGATGGGGAGACTTGGAGAATGCAAGTTTGGGGAGGACAGGTCAGGATTTGTACTTAAAGTCAAAGTTGCTAATGGATATGCATGTCGAGATATCAATTTAGAGATGCTTATAAGCAAGGAGGTAAGATTGGGAATCATTGAAATGGGAGTGGAACCATATGATTGGACCACATTTTTTTAAGGGGGAGGTGAGTGTGGACAAAGTGATTAAAGCTGAGCCTTGGGACTGTCCATCACTTAGATGCTGAGCAGAGAAAAAAGAGCCAGCCTATGACTCAGGGCAGTGCAGGAGGATTTTGATGCAGCCTTGAATGCCTGTCGGAGACCTGCGGTCACAAATAGAGTGAGAGCAGCCAGCACAGTTCTGTATCTTCCCTCAGGTAACGTTCAACGGCTCAAAGTGCAGCTACTATGAATGGAGACAAGCCCAGGGCCAATCATCACAAAACCTTACTAGGTATGTCTACTCTTAGCCGAACTTTACAGCTGAAGGTACGGAGGCCCAGAGAAGTTAAGTAACATGCCCACCATCACAGCAATTAGGGGATGGTTATAATCAGGGCAGCAAGAATGGGAATCACCAACTTTGAGGCAAGGTCCTTCTCCACCAGATGTCATATCCTTAAACACTGTTCTAATGCTACCTCCAAAGGAAGGGGGAGAAAAGGTACTCTGGCACCAAGAAAGCCCACAAAAAGGAAACTGACACAAAGAGCCAAAGTGTGGAACTTAAGAACAATATTCAGGGTTCTTGGGAAAGGCATCCTCCATAGAAACACAATGTGGTTCATCCCAGTGTGATGAGGAAAATGATGCAAATGAAGTTCATTGAATTTGTTTGCAAGAAACCATAATTCAGGTTTTGAATTTTGGAAACTAAAATAAGATGGGGAACCACTTAGGAAATGTTTTAGAAATCTGCAGCCCAGATTAGACACAATGGTGACAAAGCACCTCTGAGCAGGCAGAGTTAGACTACCTGGTGCTCCAAATAAGAGAACTCAAATTGGCAATTACGATCAGACAAGCATTAAAGGGGCTCTGGGGGTACATTTTCAGATCCAGACACTCTTATCTGTGATATTCTTGATCATATATTTGCAATGTGTGGTTTGAATATTAAAAATATGATGTGAATGAAATTCAGTTATTTCTGGGTAAATCTGATAATCAGTCCTCTCATCAGCTGAAGTTCTCAGTATGAAGGGTTATAATTTGTGTTACGTGCAATAACTACAGATAGTACCATATGAAAATGGAGAGTTTTCTATTATGGAAAGAATTACTTAAATCTAAACCTAGAGTAGCATTCATAATTTTTCATAATGTGTGGTCCACTCCCTATGAATAAGTGATGGGGGAAAGAAAGGTTTGCTTTTAGAAAGTGGTATATAAGTGTGACCTGTTTCATATATAAATTTTGGTAAAATATAGTCAGTTAAATTAAAAGATGTAATAAAAAGATGTACTTTTTCTCATATGAAAGGAACGATTTACTTCTGAAGTAATGGTCTTTACAAAATATGCATTTTGGGTTTCCTTTTTCTTAGTGTCTGTAAATTTACTAATAAAAGGTTTTGTCTTGACTTACTAACGCTTGAAAAGATGGATTATATTGGTATTGCAAGAAGAGGATATCATAAATTAAAAATCCATACATGAGCTCTATTCTCTTATTTGCAACTTGACAAATGATTACATAAAGTCATAATCAATAAAAGCTGTCTGGGGCTTCCCTGGTGGCGCAGTGGTTGGGAGTCCACCTGCTGATGCAGGGGACGCGGGTTCGTGCCCCGGTCCAGGAGGATCCCACATGCTGCGGAGCGGCTGGGCCCGTGAGCCATGGCCGCTGAGCCTGCACGCCCAGAGCCTGTGCTCCGCAACGGGAGAGGCCACAACAGTGAGAGGCCCGCGTACAGCAAAAAAAAATAAAATAAAATAAAATAAAAGCTGTTTGAAAGTTATAAAGTAGATTTAGCCATAACTGCTCTACCAGCAATGTTAAAAACACCCCAACTATTTTTAATTATCAGTTTATAGTGCAGATCAAGCATGTCAAAATATGTCATTTTAATCAAGCAATTATCTATATGTGGCTTCATTTTACAACGTGAAAGTTCGATCAGATATTTCCAAGGTATTTATCAAAGTTCAACAGTGGTCCTGTGACTAGACAAAAGGAATAAGCAAATTCTTGTTTGTTTCAGTATTTTCCAAGCCATTCCCCAAAGACACAGTTGTTATTGTCATGTGAATTTCCAGTAAAAATCTGAGCAATCTTGCTTTGACCATCTGTTTAGATACGATATGATGGAAATAATACAAAAAATGAAGGTATAAGCTCTATGAGACTATTTCTCTTGGACATAAAATGTGTTTTGGGAAGAAATGAGTTGTTCCATATGAGCCAGGGGCAGTTACTTCTTACGTGGGAGCAACTTTGGCTGTGCAAAACGGTTTATCAAAGGAGGCTCTGTGTTTGGGGGAGCTGAGCTTTCCACTCAACATCATTTCAAGTAATGCCATTGGATCCCACACTTCCAGGCTCCCTCCCCAAAATGGGGCCTATAGTTCTCAAAAAACCCACACAGGTGGCAGAAAGGGCAGACTAAAAATAATGTGGGTTAATGTTTATATACTGTCCACGGTGGTCTATTGCAGATCAACAGTCCATTATGTTCTCCCTGCGCCTTTTCATAGAATCCAGAGTACTGTTATTGTTGCTATCTTATATAACACCAAGTCTGTATTTATAGTAAACATTCTAATGAGTACCTATCACTGACATCTCCCCAAAAATACTCAGAAAAAAAATATCTAAGAAAACATCTCTTTTCTATTTTATCTAAACAGTGGTATTGGTTATTAAAATAATGACAAACACTAGTAATTTATCATAGGCCAGGAATCCCTGTAAATGCTTTATGTACATGAATTATAAGCTGTTAATTCTTAACCATAGTTCTACGAATGAGACGTTATTCTTCCCATTTTACGGATGAAGAAACTAAGGCTTAGACAGGGTAAGTCCTTTATCCAAGTTCAGAAAGTAAGAGGCAGGATCAGAGTTGCAACAAAGAACTCTCTAAACACGAAACTGGCGGTCATCCTGACCTGCTTCTCTGGGCTTCCACCCTGGTTAATGTTCTGTGTCTATTCTCACTCCATTCATTATTGTAATTCTCAATTAACATCCCAGTTACCCATGTGGAATACTCATCTACATCTAGCCTAATTTGCTACTGGATTTCAATGTTATTTCATATGAAAACAATCAATAACATAAAAGGGCCTGGATCTGGTTTCAAAAACATAATTTGAAAGGAATTCACTCTGAAAGCTCCAAGAAGCCCAGTGATCTCCAACCAGTACCCTGGAAGGGCTTCTCAGCCACCTTCACTCTCCGTTGGATGCCTCCATCCATCTAAAAATACATGTCTGGCTTCTCCCGCTCATAAACAGAAACAGAGTACTAGTCTCCAAAGGCAAAGTTGTGCTTTTAAGAGGCACTCTGTTTTTGTAGGTGTTCAAGGATTTGGAATCAAAGAGGCAGAATTATTAAAATTAATCCAATTTTCTTTCATTTATTTTGTTAGTTCATACCTCTAAAAGATATATTTTGGAAGGCATCGTTCAACCCAACCATTTACAAATCAAAGCTTTCTTTGGAATCCCAGAGACCTAACCCAAGCTAGGCAGGGACCCTCTGCCAGCTCTGGAGCCCTCCCCACTGTCAGGAACATGGCAGCACTATTTGATTTGTGCTCACATTTAATTACAGTGTCAAAAATCTACCTTAAATGGCTTTAATCAACTGCCAAAACTGTGAGTCTTTCTGGCTTGGATTTCTATAAACAAAAAATAAATTCAAATATGTCACAAAGTGGCAGCAACTTGGTGACCACTGGACTAGGAAGACATGCAACCAGTGCTGGCTGGGAAGAGAGTCCATGTCTTCATATACATGACTCTTGGCGGATCATTTCAAATGACTGATCAACAGAACCAGCACAAAACTAGATGAGCTACTGCCCTGAAATCCCTCGGCCTCAGCCATCCAAACTGGCAGGGTCTGAACAAAGCTGTCAATGACTTTTCCTGCTCCCTTTCAGGGCGTTTTTAGAAACATCATTGCATGTTTAAAATATAACAAACAAAAGAATCCTTGAAAACAGAACATTCTGTTATGAGAAACTCCCAAACACAGAGAGAGGTGAGAAGAGGTTAGGTTTTCTTTACTGAAGTGGAGAAGACAGGAACCTGCAGAAGTACCCAAAGTAAGAAATTACAGAGCCAGAAACAGCACCCTTTATTTGGGAAACATTTAAAAGTCTAAGGAGTGATCTCCCAGTTCAACCTGAGCACTTCTGAAAATAGCTTCGGAAATTCTCCTGCAGAAGAATTCTCAAGACTCCTCTGTTTGAAATTCTTCCCAAAGAAAAGTATAGCATTAACGCAAGAGGCAAGAGCTCGTGCTAATTACAAACAATGAGACCAACAGTCATAAATTAGGACTGAACCCATCACAGAAAGTATGCATGCTGCTTTCGACATGAAGTCACTGTTGGGAGGAGTGGAGGATGATGCAGAATTAACAGCATGTATAATCATAGAAAAAGATCAGAAAATGAATTTGAAAAAGGAAAAGGGAAATTTATTTCAGATATTCCCAGAAAATGAGTAAAGACAACGTAAGAGGAGTCTCAAGACCCATCTCTGCTGGTGTGATGTGAGCATCATGGCAGTGGAAGTGACACCACTCACATCTCCTTCCTGGCTCCGGTTCCACCACCTCCCCTGGGCATTTGTCCTCTAGCAGGTTCCCGCCCACGTCCTCTGTGAAAGGCCACGTCCCCACACACCTCTTAGACTGATGCCTTCACAGCTACCCAAGCTCTGCCCCCCTCCTGATGCAGATCTGTACATCCAAATGCCTGCCAGACGCCTCACCTGGATGAACGCTAGCCCTTCAACAAAACCTGATCCCCACCGAATGCAGAGGTCTCCTCGGTGCTTCCCCTCCAGGGTTCCCCACCACGCCCCAGTCTCCGGAGCCAAGATACAAGGGGTCCGTTTGCAAGCCATCTCACTGCTTCATCCCCACCGTCCAGTTCACCCCCGCAATTGCACTGACTTAACCCTAATCTCCTACGTGTTGCTATTTAACTGACTTCAGCCAGAACATCTTCTTACGGGGCAGGAGAGGCATATTTACATCAGTGGGAAAGCTGATTTCTGTACATCTCCCGTCAGATCCTAGAACTGGCAGAGGAGAGGGAGAAAGCAAGCTTGAAATCGTGGTTTTCACCTGTCCTTAGCGACCACACCTTTGGTTGAGACATGGGTCTGGGAGTTTGAAAAGGTCGACTGGAAGCCAAGTGAGCTGACGAGGGGCTAAGCAAAACATCAAGCTCATTTGTTCTGTAAGGCGACGAGTTTCACAGGGATACCTGAGGAATCCATTTTTTGAACAGAATACTGTTTGGACTCTTGTGGGGGAAAGGTAACTCTAGGGTTGGGGGGAGGGGCGTGAATTCAAAGACACGTGGAACTGAAAAAGGAGTCCTGAAAAAGAGAGGATGTGGTCTGTTACACACACAGACGCTTTGCGCCAGGGAGCCGCTGGGGAAACTCACGGAAGGAACTCAAGGAACTCTCTCCTCAGGGGCGTGGCTGGAGGACAGGGATTGGATGTCAAGGAAAGTAAAATAATCCGTGAATGGACCAACTTCCCTGGAAGCAGGAACCCAGAGCCAGAGGTGATTGGGAAAACATGTAAGCTCCACTCTGCACCTCTCTCTCTCTCTCCCCTTCTCTCCCTCCCCCACCTCTCTCTCACCAAATAAATCCATTTCTAGAATTTTATACTAGATGAGTTAGATGTATTTACTGTAATATTAATCACAATTTTGTCTGTGATAGAGAAAGACTAGAAACTACCTAGAAGAGTCAAAGTTGGAATCTAAGAATAGATTCACAACAGAAGATACTCATGATTCTACCAATAAACAGCAATTAATAAAACTCTAAGTTAAATATTTTTAATTTCAGTTATTTAAATCATTTGAATTTTACTTGTTAAATAAATTCATTATATTCTTATATAAATGTGTATAATTTAATTAAAATAAATTTTATGTATTAACTAGAGGACTACTACTGAAAAATAACAGATATTATTTCTGAGTGATGGGGCTGGGAAGGTTTTATTTTTCTTTTTACTAACTATATTTACTAAATATTTACCACTATTAACTTTGTAATAAAAATTTACTTTTTCAAAAAAGAATAAGAAACACAGTTATAGAAATATTATTAGGATATATGAAAGAACAAAATCAAGCAGCAGAATTGGAAAATTACGTTAGGAATTCTGAGTGAAGCTGTAGCAGTTGAGAAAAATCCTCGTTCTGAGCATCTTATTAGACAAAGTAATGAGAAAAACAGAATGACAGAATGTTTTTATTGAAATATAGTTGATTTACAATGTTGTGTTAGTCTCAGGTGTACAGCGAAGTAATTCAGTTATACGTATGCATATACATACAAACACATTCTTTTTTAGATTCTTTTCTGTTATAGATTCTTACAAGTATTGAGCATAGTGCCCTGTGCTCTACAGTAGGTTCTTGTTGGTTATCTATTCTATATATAGTAGTTTGTATCTGTTAATCCCTAACTCTTAATTTTTGCCATCTACTAAGAAGCCCAGCCACTTATAAGAAGGGAGTCAATATATCTACATCCTCAGACTTGAGGGTAATTTTCCACGAAGGACACCCAGCAACAAAATGAGCAAAGCCCTTGAGAGGACTTCTCTGAAATGGCAACAGACACCACAAGCATGGTCTACCCCACACTGGCTCTTGGTGAAATTCAAGAGCATAATACCCAAGTGGAGTTGGGAGAAGAAAATTCCCCCTGGACTGGGGACAAGAACATGGTCCAGTCCTGGGAGGTCAGAGCTACTCAAAACATGGTCTCCAGACCAGCAGTATCAGCATCATTGGGGGCTGGATGGAAACGAAAGGCATGGGCTCCTCCCTAGGCCCCCAAAACAGCATTTCTGAGGTAGGCCAAGAAATCATGCTTTAACATGCCTTATAGTTTGAAGACCCTCGTGGTAGACAACTTCCTGCTTGCTTAGTAGAGGGGCAGTGCTTAGTGAACACCAAGGAACGACCCCCTGCATCATTCCTTAGTCTATCGAATTCCCTCCCGGCCAGAACGCTGCACAGCAGATGGCAAACAGGACTGTGGTGACAAGGGAGGTTCTGAAGAGGGGGCATGGATTGCTGTTGACTGAAAGGCGACCCATGGTGCTTTCTGCTCCTGTCTCATCCCCAGCTCACTTCTCTTGGAGGGACACCAAAGACAGAGCAGGAGCTTTCCATTAAGAGCAGGGTCTGTTAAAGACCAAAGGGCGACTCACTATTCTGTGCCTGGCCTTGCCCAGAAAAGGTTTGAGAGCTGCAGCGTTCCCTGGCTCATATAAGCCTGAACAAGAACTCTACCTTCACCTTCACATGGTGTTCTGCCTGTATATGTGTGTGTGCGTATCTGTCTCCAAACTTCCCCTTTTGATAGGACACCAGTCATACTGGACTAGGGCCCACCCTACTTCACTATGACCTATTCTTAACTAATTACATCTGCAATGACCCCATTTCTAAATAAGGTCACATTCTGAGGTCCTGAGGGTTAGAACTTCAACATATAAATTTTGTGGGGACACAGCCCAACCTATAACAGGTCATTTAGTATTATGACTAGGAAGCTATAGAAAACTTTTCAAAAATGAGTATTTACTGAGTTTAGTAGAATTAATATTAAAATATCTTTCCTGACAAGATTTAGCTAAAATATTCAGCTTCATTTAGAGTACCATGATATGGGATGGGCACTAATAATAGAATGATCTTTTTTTTTGCAGTACACGGGCCTCTCACCGCTGTGGCCTCTCCCGTTGTGGAGCACAGGCTCCGGACGTGCAGGCTCAGCGGCCATGGCCCACGGGCACAGCCGCTCCGCGGCATGTGGGATTCTCCCGGACCGGGGCACGAACTCATGCCCCCTGCATCGGCAGGCAGACCCTCAACCACTGCGCCACCAGGGAAGCCCTAGAATGATCTTTTAATTATAAAAATATCCTACACCTGCATTGCAATTAATTCATAGTAGATTTTTCAGGTATAAAGGAAAGAAGAAAATTACTGTCAACCTTTTGAGTTATATCCTTGTAGATATTTTTCTAAGTATATGTTTATAAATAGCCATGGGTAAAATGTTTCAGCCAAAAATAATGGGATTTTCTATGTATATCATTTTAAAATTCGCTTTGCTTTTTTCACTAATTATATATCACCGTCTTTCCCTGTGAATACATATAGGTCTAGGTTATTATTTTAATGGCTGCCTAGGAGTCCTTTGAATGGCTGGGTCATTGGTTTTTCCCACACATCAGGTAGGCTCCCACCTTGGAGCCTTTGTCCTTATTCTTTCTGCCTGGAAGGTATCTCCCCCAATTCACGCATCCACCTCACTCCTTCCCTCCTTCCAGTGTTTGCTCAAAGGTCGCCTTCTCTGCAGCTTAGCTCATCTCTTCATGAAACGCTACAGTTCCTGCTTCCCAGTACGTCCTGTTCTTCCTCGCTTGGTTTTTCTCCATCTCACTTATTTTATTACGTATTTTATTTAATTACCCTGGTAACTGTCTTCCTCCTCAGAATGACGGCTCTCAGAGAATAGGGATCTCATCCTTTGGGTTTGGTCAAGAACAGTGCTTAGCATTTAGCACAGACTTAAATAAAAACTGTTGAATGACTGAACTACCTTCTTAGTAGTAGAAAGTTAAGTCATTTCCAATATTTCAATATTGAGGACAAAATTCTTTCTTTTTCCATCGTTTGATCCTTTTGGATCTTTTAAAAATTATTTTGGCAGCGCTCAGAAGCACTTAGTCTAGGGCTAATTACTCCCTATACTCTCCAGTACTAAGGCAAGACCTTTCTTTTTTTTTTTTTTTCTTTTTTTTGGCCATACCCCACAGCGCGCGAACTTCCCCAACCGGGGATGGAACCCACACCCCCTGCAGTGGAAGCATGGAGTCGTAACCACTGGATCACCAGGAAAGTCCAAGAACAAAGTTCTTTTTAAAACTGCCCAATAATTCACTTATAAAAGAAGCCTAGAAATATTATTAAGTCAAAGGATACAAATGGGGCTTCCCTGGTGGCGCAGTGGTTGAGAGTCCACCTGCCGATGCAGGGGACGTGGGTTCGTGCCCCAGTCCGGGAGGATCCCACATGCCGCAGAGCGGCTGGGCCCGTGAACCATGGCCGCTCAGCCTGCGTGTCCGGAGCCTGTGCTCCGCAACGGGAGCGGCCACAACAGTGAGAGGCCCGCGTACCACAAAAAAAAAAAGAAAAAGGATACAAATGTTTTGAAAGTTTCTGTAATGGTGCCAAATGTGTGCCTCACACTGGATTATCAAGCTTACAACTTATAAATTATTTCCAGATACATGACGACATTTAAATCACACCAATAATCTAACAGTAGTCAATGATATAATAACTCATCCTAAAACCTATCCATTCTTGAGGTTAGACATGTAATTGAGACACCCTCATCTGAGATTCACTAATGAGAAATCAGATGATGAGTTTTAATCCAGCAGACGAATGGACTTGACATTCAGTTCTCAGAAGCAAACGCTTTTAATATCCTGTGTACGAACCATCTTATGGGGATGGTGTCCAAGGATTCAAAGGCTGAAAAAAAAATTTTCCAGGGGTCTTTGTTGGGCTTAATACAATTAACCACATGTCACATAAACAGAGGCAATACTAGGTCACAATTAGAATCCTGTGGTTAGGGGGCCTTTGTTCAACCTCTGCTACAGACAAACCAGTGTCTATGGCTGGCATTCAGATCTCAGGTCAGGGATTAGCACTAAAATCTTCAGTCACTCAAGTGTTTGTTTGTTTAGGAAATAAGCTACCTGTAGGTGGTTACTAAGAAATTCACTATGCTTAAAGAAATTAATGAATTTCTTAATAACCTTCTTTAACATTTATTTTTTATTATTTAAGAAAAATATTTTTAAGCTTAATGAATTTCTTAGTAATTTTTTTTTACTATTTATTTATTTACTACTATTATCTTTCTTAAAAGTTTTTAAGCTTAATGAATTTCATAGTAACTTCCTGGACACTCTGGAAGATTCCCAGCCCTTGCAATTATTGGGACCTTGCGAGAGACTCTGGCCACCGGATTATAAACACAAGTGAAGGATGTCACCGGTGCTCCAGGGATCGTATAGAACAGGTATTAGTTCTGTGTGTCTCTTTCCCCTGCTACGATGGGCCTGGAAGCCACGTGTTGATGCAACGAAGTCATAAGATGGGGGGACTTCTGTCAGCCTGAGTGACTGTGTGGGAGCTTGTTAGGTTAACCCCTGGGATTTGGAGTTAATTTGTTACCACAGCTTCCTCAGAGCTCCATCAATGGAGTCGCTGGCTTTCCAGGTTTTTCAACTTTATATCTTTGTGAATTATTTGCACTTTTTAAATGAGCAGATAATTATTTATATAACCTCACACATACAAACATAGTGAAGCTCTCCAGTAAAGCTCTCCTCATATGGAAAAAAAAAGTTAGTGAAATCAGAATAGGGAGCAATAGGCCCTTGTGACACATTGTAGGTCACTCAGAGAGAGCACCCCACAGTTTAAGAAACTTTGCTGCTTGGATCAATCAGAAATACAGCATTGAGGGCTTCCCTGGTGGCGCAGTGTTTGGGAGTCCGCCTGCCGATGCAGCGGACGCGGGTTCGTGCCCCGGTCTGGGAAGATCCCACATGCCGCGGAGCGGCTGGGCCCATGAGCCATGGCCGCTGAGCCTGTGCGTCCAGAGCCTGTGCTCCGCAACGGGAGAGGCCACAACAGTGAGAGGCCTGCGTACCGCAAAAAAAAAAAAAAGAAATACCACATTGACTTTTAGCTTTTTAACTTTTTTTATTATAGTATAATTGCTTTACAATGTTCTGTTAGTTTCTGCTGTACAATGAAGTGAATCAGCTAGATGTATACATATATCCCCTCCCTCTTGGACCTCCCTCCCCCCCCAACCCCCATCCCGCCCATCTAGGTCATCACAGAGCACCGAGCTGAGTTCCCTGTGCTATATAGCATGTTCCCACTAGCTAGCTATTTTACACATGGTAGTGTATATATGTCAATCCTAATCCCCCAATTCGTCCCACCCTCCCCTTACCCCCGTGCCCACATGTCCGTTCTCTACATCTCTATTCCTGCCCTGCAAATAGGTCGCATTTACTTTTAGTTTTTATTGTTTAGTTGTAGTCTGACAAGCACAGAATAAAGTGACAGAATGTTACAAAGTGATGCTAGTATAGGAAGCACATCCATGGGAGAACAGCCAGGATGATACAAGAAATAAAAACCATGGGAGAGAACAGGGGAGGAAACCAGGGGTGTTGTGTTGAAAAAGAAAAAATGAAGGATCAGAGGGAGACATGAGTGTCTTGTCCTCAAATATTTGAAAGCTTGCATGTGAAAAAGGGATTCACTTATTCTTTGGGCTTGAGTAGTTCTGGAGGGTCTATCTAAGACGAAGGGGAGAACTTTTCCAAAAGGCCAAAGGGTTCCTCCAGTAGAAGAAAGAGGCAAGAAAAGGTGGCATAACATCTTTCAGGATTCTGCGGGGGAGATTCCTCCACTGGGTAAGGGGTTGGAAGGTACAGCTCTAAATTTCTCTCAATCCATGATCTACATTTTTAGGTTTCTGGGAGAGGAGGTGATGCCTTCATTTCCCTAAATCTCTCATACACAGGCAGTTACATATTCAACTAGCACGTGGCTTTTCCCGATGACAGTGACACAGGCTAGAAAAGCAAGCTTTTTCTAGATAGTGCACCTGACTTCAATAGGAATCATTTTACATTTTTCAAGATTCTGATAGAAAAGTTGAAAATGTAAAGATCTGCGAGAGTGGTGATCTTCAAAGTCCCTTCAAGGTTTACAATCTAGGGCTTTGTAATTATGTCTAAACATAAAAATTCCTGTATCAGAAAACGCTCATAGTATTTAATATTTAGCTCAAAAGGACCAAGAGAGTTCTACTTGGGCAGCAGCTGAGCTACACAGCCCATGCCCAAAGAACAATTACTGGGCCCAAAGACATGAATATTAATAACAAATCACTGTAAACTAGAACTTTCTTTAATCGGGAGAGCGGGTTTCAGGTTTGGCTTTCCTTCGGCAGGGGTAAATGGAGAGCAGTATCTGAACATGTGCAGCTCACAGGACAGGTCTGAAGCTCGAAGCGGCTGCCCTAACACATCTGGTGACCAGTAGTGTGGATTCCCCAGGGAAGGGATGTCAAGGCGTCATTATTCAAAGGACCGCCCCCCCCCCCTCAATTGGGATAATCAGAAACAGTTCACAAATCAAACAAGCCATAAGATTCTTCATCTTCTCTTGGTGCCCTCCCCGACCTGGTGACATCACTCGACATGTGTCCACACAGTTTTTCCAGGACTTTTTTTCCTCCCCAAGATTGGAATCTCTGGCTGTAGGCTAAAATTACCACTTAAAACAAGGACTGACCCTTCCTTGACACTCTGAAGAAGGATCCGTGTAAATAGGTACCCTACCTCCTTGGACTCGAGGGAAAAACCTCTGCTTTGCTTTGGTAAGACACGCTCTACCTTAACTGGTAAAAGATTTTTTTAAAAACCTAAATGAATAAAGAGATGCCATTTTTAATTGTTTTATAAGTCTGGCATGGCCATATTAAGGCAATTGTTATTTTATATGTAGAACAGGGGCAAACAAATCTCAAGGGATTAAAAACCATGTTCTTGTGGTTTGCTTTTAAAAGCTGCAAATTTGAATTCAATTAAAAAAAAAAATCATGGCACAGGGACAAAATAAGAACGAACAAAGCTGGGGAAAATGTCCGTACCATTCTTCAGAGTCAAGGGCCACTGTGAATGTACATGTTTCCAATTACACGTGTTCAGACAAAACCAAAGTGCAGGGTGTTATGCAGAAGCCCATCCAGAAAAAGCTTCCCAAAGTCATTCTTTCATCTGAAACAACCACATAGACAATTCAGTTCTTTAAAGAGAAAAACATGTAAAAAAGAAAAATATTATCATATGATTTCTCTCTTTTGCCTCTCAATACAAAGCCTAGTCACGTCAGTGTAAGAACCAATATTTTCTATTTTCTTGGTTGCTTTCAGAACAATTGTAAGTAGCAAAGAGAATAAGTATGAGAAAGAAAGTTCAAGCCTTGCCCAGGAGAGCTAGCAAACAGGGAGACCTCCCATTACTCACAGACAGACAACCAATGCTAACTAGACGCGTGAACGTTTTCACAAGATGAGCTAATACATGAGTCACCGGTGTTCATTTCTGGCTTCATTTGAGTTGCAGGGAAAAAAAATACCGATTTTTTTTTTTCACATAAGAAAGACCCAATAGCTGGAGATGAAGAGAGTATTTAGGGGGAAAATGTGTCTGTGGGCTACCGTTCCAAGCGATGGGAAATCATTCCTGAAGTTACTTCTAAAGGTTATTCCACAAAACTGAAAGAAGCCTCCACAAGTGTGTTCTCCCTTCATGTGGAACAATTCTAGTTTGGAAAAGGTGACTCTTTGTAGAGGATTCAAAAGGAGGAGCTTTACGGAAAAGGCTGAGGGTCAGGACTTCAAGGACTGAAGTGAGGAAAACCACTGAAAGCCAAGATGTCTGATGCTGGTCCCCGGCTGCACTCAAGCTGAGAACAGACCATCTGTCATCGCAGATTATTCTGATGAGAAGAAAGCTTCAATGATATCGCCTTGAACACACACTCTCAGCTCCCCCTCCCCCAACTACTCTTACCTGGAATCCAACGGTCTCTACAGATAGAAGTCATGATCACCCGAACAGTCACATTAGTGCTTTTGTGTGAGGTAGACTCAAAAGAAATATAAAGATATCAAATAAGAAAGTTCCATCACTTGACCTAACAGGCTTCCCAGTGCTGTATCAGTCATCACCTGTCTTCAGAGACTTTTGGTAAAAATTAACTGCTTAGTAAGCTACAGAGCTTCCTGAGGGCACTATTTCTTTTTCATCTCTGTGTTTCCCAAACCTGAAAGTCAGCAAAATGCTTTTTGGATGAAAATGTAGGAAAGCATTTTGAGATTTCAGATTTCTAAATTAAAGGATATACACAAAAATGTATTTTTTCTTCAGACACGCGTTATTAGAACCCAGGAGTAATACCCAAACGAGGTCACAGAACACCTTTTTCCAAAAACATTTCCAAACGAGATACACAGAAATCTAACAAATGACTGAATGTGAAACCAAGTCGGCACGTGGTCCGGGCAATGGAACAGCTGACCTGGAAAGCACAACCCCGTGTTCTTATTCTGGAATTCCTCCATCGGGTGTCTGCTATCAGTAAATCGGCCATGCCCTTATGTAAATGCAAAGAAGTCAACCCACTTAAAAATGCATCTCAGGCTTCGCTGGTGGCGCAGTGGTTAAGAAGCCGCCTGCCAATGCAGGGGACACGGGTTTGAGCCCTGGTCCAGGAAGATCCCACATGCCGTGGAGCAACTAAGCCTGTGCGCCACAACTACTGAGCCTGCACTCTGGAGCCAGTGAGCCACAACTGCTGAAGCCCGTGCGCCTGGAGCCCGTGATCTGCAAAAAGAGAAGCCACCGCAATGAGAGGCCCATACACCACAGTGAGGAATGGGCCCTACTCACCGCAACTGGAGAAAGCCTGTGCACAGCAACGAAGACCCAATACAGCCAAAAACTAAACAAGTAAATAAATTTTTTTTTTGAAAAAGCGTCTCCTCTTATTTGAGCTTCTTTGTGTCAAACTCAAAGAAGCCTCACATAAATGATCAAAGACTTTTCAGTGGTTCCTCCAAATGCGCGGATGGGCAAAGGCTGCTCCACTTCAATAATTTTCAGTGAATCCTCTAAAATGAAGGTTTTGAAGATGCTCGCCAATGGAACGTCCTGCCTCACAGCTATAATATTTTTTAAAAGGCATTCAGTTGAAATTAATATATTTGGCCAGACAACGGTATTAAAATTCTTGTTATTTTTTCTGTTATAATGGTAGCCTGTGGTATGACTAGTTTTCTTCAAAAACCTGTAGAGTTATTGCTTCTCTCTTGCCTGGGGTACATCATATGTTTTTCATTTGCGTGTGCTACATGGCAATACCTCATTAAAACACTTAAGCTAAACGAAAGTCTTCATATTGTGCCACAAAGGGCGTACGTAAACTCACTTGGAAAGTTTCAGAGCCTCATAACTCATTGCAAAGCTCTCTTATACCAGCTGCTCAACTGATATTCACTCTGCTGGATGATGTTACAGGATCCATGCTCTTAAAATTGCCTGCCTTCCTTCGGCAAGTATATATTTTTTCTCATACAGTAAGCAAGGGGAGGTTCAGGAGTAAACAGAGCCGTTTTTTTCCTACACAAGAAACACCCCCTCTCCCTTGGCCACACACACAGGCACACACACAGGCACACACAGGAGCACACACCAAACACTTCACTTCTACTTGCGGTGCAACAAAAAGTTGTAGCACGTTATGTGCAAATAAAGCCTTGCCTCTCTCCTGCTGGACAGCTCCTTCACCCACGTATTTCCCAAGACCCATAATACCATAGGGTCCACTCCGATCTCATTCTCTGCGTTCAGTCCTGGGATGACTTACCTATACTAATCTTAAGCTTTGCGTGGGCCCGAAAATCACTGCTGACAGAGGACCGATCTGTGGCTTTTCAAAAACAATTTCTACTATTTTTAAAGGTTTTGGAGAAGAGGTTGTTTTGGGTGTTTCATCAAAGTTGCGATTGCCAAAACAACACTTGATTCAAAGAGTTCTCAAAAGTCACACACAGGAAGCTTATGACTTCAAAATATAGTCTTCTTTGAAGAATGATTTCTTAAAATGTACTGACTGATAGAAGACAAGCAGGTGGCACTCAATAGCTTCGTTCATTAATCTTAAAAAAAGAGTTTTGCACCTCAACGCATAAGGATGGCTACTATGAAAACAAAAACAAACACAGAAAATAGCAAGCGTTGGTGAAGATGTGGAGAAATTGGAACCCTCTAACACTGTTCATGGGAGTGTAAAATGGTGCAGCTGTCATGGAAAACAGTATGGCAGGTCCTGAAAAAATTAAAAATAGAATTACCCTATGATCCAGCAATTCCACTTCTGGATATATACCCAAAAGAATTGAAAGCAAGACCTTCAAGAGGTATTTGTACACGAATGCTCACAGCATCATCATTCACAATAGCCAAAAGGTAGAAGCAACCCAAATGTCCATCAACAGATGAGCAAATGAACAAATGTGGTATATCCATACAGTGGAATATTACTTAGCCTTAAAAAGGAAGCACATTCTGACATCTATCACAGCATGCATGAATCTTGAGGATATTATAATGTGCTCAGCGAAATGAACCAGGCACAAAAAAGACACATACTCTTCTGTAAGGCTAGTCTATTTGACTAGAATAGTCAAATTCAGAGAAACAGAAAGTAGAATTGGTGGTTGCCAGGGGCTCAAGAGAGGAGGAAGTGGAACGTTGTTGATTAATGGGTACAGAGTTTTGGTTTTATAAGATGAAAAAGTTCTAAAGATTGGCTGTACAACAAGGTGAGTATACTTATTAACATTACCGAACCATACACTTAAAATGCTTAAGATGGTAAACTTTGTGCTTTGTGTATTTTACTAAAATAAAAACGATTTTTCAGCACCTATTACAGACAAAAACCATTTGATATCTTACACTGGTAACTATTTCATGATTTTCAGAGCACCTTTTCCCATTCCCCCATTCATTCCTCCATACACCCCGTATTTATAGATAACACAATGTGTACACCTATCAGCTATTCAACCTGAAAGACCGAAAGATGAATCAGGGGTGTGCCCTACATTTCAAGATACTGCAGGGCCATAAAAACAAAGTAGAATGTGTTCACTGCTGAAAGCTGCTGTGTTTCCTAGATTTTTTCGATGCAATGGCAATTTCAAGTCTTCTGCCACATTGGCCCCATAAATTCACTAGTGTTTACAAATTAATGTGCTTGATTTTGGTACAGCTTCCCTTTTCACCAAAAGGATACAGATAAAATGCTATGGGATTCCAGGAGTAGAAGGCACTTCCTGTTAAATCCACATCTTCAACCTTTAAGAAACACACACATAATTGTTTTGGGTTCTTTTAATCAACACTACCTTCTTGGTGCTTTTTCATAGCTCATCCTCTCCACTGCTCTGTGCTGCCTACACAAGCTGTCTCTGGACCCACCTAGGTTATTATACCTGATGACAAGCATTACATGGGCCGAAAGCCATCAGCTCCTCTGCACCCCTGGGAACGGAGCTCACGTGCGGACTTCAGTCAGACCAGGATTAAATATCTTGCTGGAACGTTAGCCCTGAAATTGAACTCTCCAGGTAGACACTGATGTAGTCTCCGACCAAACCCAACCTATGCACTGGGGCTCTGGGAGCCACCAGAGCTGTACAGTAACATGGTAACATCTCCGTCCAGGGTGCAAACTAGAAAGATAGTCAGGTAATGCCAAGGGTGAGCCATGGGGAGAAGCAGCCCACATCTAATAATTGTGGTTTCTAGAACAGCCATTGGCTCCAGATCTAAAATAACTCCTCCTTCTTTTTAATCTACCTTGAGAACTCTTCTCCATCCCTCTGTACCAGATCTAGCCTCACCTCCTAGTGAAGCCTTCCCCTGGAAGTCACCCCCGCTCCTGTGTTCCCAGCCTTTTGTGCCTCATCTGTCAAAGCTCCTGTTTGTACAGCTATAGCCACCATTACATTTGGAGGCAAGAGGCCAGGCATCTGAATGTTCAGAACCCAACACAGAGCCTGAGACTCTGTGTGTGGTGGATACAAGGATGAGTGAACACACCAGGCAAGGGGGTCTCGTCAGTATTCATACTTCAACACACTAGCTAAAAGTTGTGCAATTAGCCATGACTGATCTGTACTTAGAAATGCCAAACTCATACACCTGAAATTATTTCAACCCGAAAATTTCTTTTTGCAAGTGAAGTCTTTGCCTAACCAAAAAACAATTTTTTTGATAAATTTAACAGACGCACTTTTGTTGGGGGGGGTCAATAAAATCTCAGGAGTTAGCACTATGGAAGGAAAGTAGAATTCAATGTGTCCTTGAGTGTTCCTGGATCCAGTAGGTCCTCCTTCCTTTGCAGCTCTTGGACCACAGAGATAGAAATATATCCAAAGTGATGAAGGCGTCTGAGAACTGGGCCCCCATCCAGTGCCACAACTACTGAGCCTGCGCTCTAGAGCCCGTGAGTCACTAACCACTTTACTACCCAACTGAGAGGCACTGGCTGGGGGCAATTCCAGATTTCTGGAATTGGTGTCTGGCCAGAGCTTGTCCTAGGGCTAAGTGGCTAAGTCAGTGAACTAGGCTGTTGGTTTCCATGTTTTCAACAGAGTGGTGCAATTTTGCAAGGTACCACAACCCTTTGCTTTCAGCCACATGGCCAAGTGTGACCGACACTGACCAGGAGACAGGGACAGGAAGTGCCCTGGATTCCTGGTTGTAACCAGCAAGTCAAAGGAGCTCTCCATGTGGCTCTTGTTCAATGTCCACTATTGACTCTCCTGAGACCACCAGGATAGCTACTTTTCTGCTCCGAGATTCACTCTTTAGTCTGTAAAACGAGATTGAGTTCCTGTCACAGTTGCATAAACCCTTTCCCCCAGAAACAGAGACTTCTCAGAGTCTATCCAGGACAACCAGGAAGCCAGAACAGGAGTTCAGCCTTCCTGGGAAGGAGTAAACAAGTTTCATTAGGTCATAAGAATCTCAGATTCCTCACCTACAAAATGACAAAGAATAATGCTTCTTTTACCTCATTCACAAAATTGTGAGATCAGGAACCACCCTATTTGTAAAGGCACTTGAACGATAATGATGTTCCTCATCTCCACCTACGGAGCATCTCTGGAGCCCAGAGAACCCAACAAAAATAGTAACTTCTAGATCCATGCCCCCTACAGCGGACACTAGCCACATGTGGCTTTCGAGCACGTGAAGGTGGTGAGTCCAAATTGAGATGTGTCGTAAAAGTAGAATACACACCAGATTCTGAAGACTTAGTGTGAAAAGGGAAAGTGAAATATCAATCATTTTTATATTAATTACACGTTGAAAGGATATACTGCACTCTCTAGGCAGATAGTGACACAGTATTTAAAGAAACTATTTAAAGAAAACACGCAATTAAAATTCATTTCAGAATTTTCCCTTGTGACAGAGCAGTTAAGAATCCACCTGCCAGTGCAGGGGACACGGGTTCGAGCCCTGGTCTGGGAAGATCCCACATGCCGCGGAGCAACTAAGCCCGTGCACCACAACTACTGAGCCTGCGCTCTAGAGCCCATGTGCCACAACTACTGAAGCCCGTGCGCCTAGAGCCCATGCTCCACACAAGACAAGCCACCGCAGTGAGAAGCCCGCGCACCACAACTAAGAGCAGCCCCTGCTCGCTGCAACTAGAGAAAGTGCTCATGCAGCAACGAAGACCCAACGCAGCCAAACGTAAATTAATAATAAAAAAAGAATACAAGTTAAAATTTAAAACAAAAATAAAATTCATTTCACCTGTTTCTTTTTACTTTTACTTTTTTAATGTGGCTACTAGCAAATGTAAAGTTACATACATGGCTTACATTCTTATTTATATTGGACAGCACTGCTCTAGACTGATGAATATAACTTTTGAGTTATTTTTAAGCATGGGAGGATAGAAAGAAATCAGTAAATAAAGCCAAAAAGTTAAAAAATAGGGCTTCCCTGGTAGTGCAGTGGTTGAGAGTCCGCCTCCCGATGCAGGGGACGCGGGTTCGTGCCCCAGTCCGGGAAGATCCCACATGCCGCAGAGCGGCTGTTCCCGTGAGCCATGGCCGCTGAGCCTGCGCGTCCGGAGCCTGTGCTCCGCGGCGGGAGGGGCCACAGCAGTGAGAGGCCCGCGTACCGCAAAAAAAAAAAAAAAAAAAAGTTAAAAAATAGAGACATTTAGCAATCATGACTATATTTTTTGCAGCGGTAATTTCCTTGAAGCGGTAATGTTTTGAGCATACTCCTGACCACTGAAGCTGGTGACTGCCTGACTTCCCCTCTCCCTACCTTTCCTTTCTGCTAATGAGTCCAGCTCCCGTGCAGACACGCTCAGGCAGGAACAGCCCTAGGACCCGGCAGGACGTGCAGTAAAAGCATGCGACATCCAGAAACTCCAGCACAGCTCTAATCCCTGTGGGCATCACAGGGAACAGCATTTTTCCGGTTCTTCTTTGACTGTAGGTCTGATGGGCCAAAACAGCACCTGGCTCACCCAATCTTTTAACATCATTCAAAAATATTTAGTTAAAAAAAATTAGTTTTCTCCTGCCATTTTTTTTATTGAAGTGAAATTCACATAACATGAAATTAACCGTCTTAAACAATTCAGAGGCATCTAACACATTCACAATGTGTGCAGCCACTGCCTCCACCCCGTTCCAAAACATTCTCATCACCCCAAAAGGAAACCTACTCCCCATTTCCCCCTCCAGCCCTACTGTTTTGTGCACAATTGATTTGCTCTTAGCTATTCAGTTAAAAATGATGAGTAAACTACAAGCCCAGGGTGAGTGAATTATTTAGTATCTCTCAATATCCTGACATGGAATGATCCACCTATAACACAACAGAAGACACTGACAAGAACAAATATCTCCACCCCCCTATTCCAATGAAACCCCCTCCACAGAGCGAGGCCCAGCCAGGGGTCAGGTCCTGTGACTCCACAATACATCAACACACAGGCAAGCACCAGACCCTGCCTTGGAGAGCTTTCCAATGTCCCCTGTCATCTCAATCTAATCCTCCCATGAATTAGGCTCTTCTGAGCGTTGAAACTTCTCAGTCGGCCTCCATACAATATTTGCCACACGCCAGCTGATGAGCCAACCTCCAAGATCTAAGGGAGAGGACCTGTGGTGATGACAAGGGTGGGGGACACACTGGGGAGGCTGGTGGAGGCACCTGAGGATGGCCAGGCCAGGATCATGTCTGGACCTGTCTCTCAATCCAGCAGAATTCACAAAGGAAGGGCCAGCTCTTGAGGGTCCAGGGCGAGAGCTCCTCTCTTTAGCTGTCCCTTCAGCACTTCGGTGGTTGTGAGAAGTCTGGGGGGAGGGGGGATTTGTAGACTTCAAATTTCTCTTAACTGGGCAGCAACTGCGAGTGGTAAGCACACCACTGTGTATCCGTCTTGCCTTTCTGTGCAAGGCTTTTAAACCTTGCACAGAACCCATCTGGATGAAAGATGCCCTTCAATTATAAATTCTTATTACTCTTTTTATTGCCTTGTAAGCGTTCTGATGCTGGCTTTTCCACGCCCAGATGTTTCTGTTTAAGGCGCTTCATTCAAATGAAATTTGAAGAAAAGTCCAGATTACCCAACCACAGTGACCTGAGTAAAAATCCCCTCAATCATTCTGGTAATCCAAATAAATTCAGATCATGAAGGTGGGGTGCCTAGATAGCTCTGGCTAACAAATGCTTTGTCTCCTGTTTCACTTTACATTATTATAACACACTTAACTGCACTCCATTTGTAGTCATGGGAAGGACTTGTTTTATGCCATAGATTGCCACTCACTGTAGTAGAAAACAAGCCTTAAACGGCTGACATAGCACTAATATTAACTGAAAAAAGCAATCATAACATGCATTTTAAGGCAATACGTCAGGTTTAAACAGAATCAAACTATTTGAAATTTACTTTGTGTATGACTGAAATTAAAATGCCATGAGACTTACTGCAAAAAAGTTTTATTTCAAATTGATTTAATATATATATGGAATAAAACGCACAATTTGTAATGTACTAAACAGAGCAATTCAAGGAGAAATCATGTCATTCTTCTAAAAAATAATCTAAAAAATCAACAGCTTCAAAGCAAAAATCCTATATACTGTTAGTTCTATCATCTCATTTATAAATCCATAAGATGCCCTGTGATTTTTCCAATTAAATTACTCAAATTACCGACTTTTCTTTGTGTGTATTTTCAAATGGTTTGTTTATGAATTCTACTGATAGGTCTGCTATGATTCCCGAAGGCTAAAAGATGTTTACAGGACAAATGACATCATCACCATGACAAGCCTGACCGTGTTTATACCAATTGGCTTTAGAGGGTCTTCAAAACATGGCTTTAAAATCTTAGTTACTATGTAGCTTAATGTGTTCCTGATGTTTCCGGAATAATAGATTTCTATAAATCGAGATATAGTTTTGTTAAAAGAAAATCAATTACTTGTCTGATCTATCGTGTGCAGAACTAATTCACACTCTTCTCAGATAATATGACAAACTGTGAATACAAAGGGGTTTATCACAGAAAAATATATAAGTAAATAAACACTAAATAGGTATTTCATACAAGTCATTATTTTATAAGAAATAATTCAGATATTTTATAGAAAAGGAAAAATCTCCACAGGAGTATAAGAAATTTCCTACTACTGTATGCAAATCTACTGTTACCAGTTTAAAACTGTTGATAGTTTTTTTAGTTTGTTTTGCTGCTACCTGAGACTCTTCAGATGAAAGTCCTCAAGTAGAACATGTGGCCATAGACTTTCTTTCTTTGGATATATTTTTTTTTTGATGTGGACCATTTTTAAAATCTTTACTGAATTTGTTACAATATTGCTTCTGTTTTTATAGTTTTTCAGTTTTTTGGTCACGAGGCATGTGGGATCTTAGCTCCAGCCAGGGATCTAACCGGCACCCTCTGCATTGGAAGGCGAAGTCTTAACCACTGGACCGCCAGGGAAGTCCCAGCCATAGACTTTCTATCTGAACTTCCAGTGATGGAAAATTCTGTCCTCTAGGATTTAGTCCCACTGGTGTGTGACCAATTAGAGAGAAATGATTTTCTATGGAGCTGAAATCACCCTTTCTGTAGCTTTCCCCATTAATGTAGGTTCTGCCTAGTCTAGATTTATGTAAAGTATAATTGGTCTTAGACACCATAATATCTAAAGCATCCGTCATGCGCCTCCACAGCCTTCTAATCTCCAGGCCAAACGACCCTCAAAATGTCCCTTTAGCTGATGTGATTTCAGATCTTTATCTTCCTCGTCATATTCCTGCCATCACCTTCTATTTACCAATATCCCTATTAATACATCACCTAGGTATGCACAAGTTAAAAAAAAGAGATTACACTGAAATATTAATGGAGATTATTTCCTCATAGAATTATGGACTATTTTTATTTTCTTCTTTATGCTTTTCTGTGTTTTCTCAACCTTCTACCACGGGCATATGTGACTTTTGCAGCCAGGTAATTCAATATTCATTCATTCAACGACCATTACTGAGCACCCACTATGTGCCAGGAACTGTCCTGTGAGGTGAGGATGCAGCCACAAACAAGCGAAATGAAAACCCCTGCCCTTGTGAACTTACCTTCTCACTGAAGGAGACACAAAGTTAAAAAAAAAAAAAGAGTAAAACTAATAGTATGTTAGAAGGTGCTATAAAATTGAGAAGGAGAACAGGGGTGAAGTGAGGGAAGCACTGCGAAATAGGATGGACAGGGAAGGCTTTACAGTACGTCTCCTACATACGAACCTTCAAGCTGCAAACTTTCACAGATGTGAACGTGCATTCGCATGTCCAATCACGTCAGTTAGTTCACGTGTCTGGTGTACATTGTCCTGCGAGGGCACCCTCTACAAGTGGTTGTACTTTTGTGTACTTTACTGTACAGTACTGTATCAGGTACAGTAGTGCAGTATCTTTATTTCTTGCCTGTTCACTCGATGTCAGCCCCTGTATGCCAGCTGCTGTACTGTAGTACTGTACTTTTCAAGGTACTGTACTGTAAGATTAAAAATGTTTTCTTTATTTTTGGTTTGTTTGTTTTTTATGTATTATTTGTGTGGAAAGTATTATAAACCTATTACAGTACAGTACCATACAGCCGATCGTGTTAGTTGGGTACCTAGACTAACTCTGTTGGGCTTATGAACAAATTGGACTTATGAACGCACTCTCAGAACGGAACTCGTTGTTATGTAGGGGACTTACTGTTCTATGAAGGTGATAAAGACCTGAAATAAGTGAGGGAATAAGCCACTCTATGTGGGCAGAACGTTCCAGACTGAAGGAGTAGCACCTGCAAAGGCCCTGGGGTAGGAACAGGCCTGGGATGCTTGAGAAACACCTAGAAAGCCTGTGTGGGTGGAGTGGAGAGAACAAAGGGTCAGGGCATAGGATATGAGGTCAAGGAAGGATCTGGTCAGATGGTGTAGAGCCTCACGGACCAGTGTGAAGACTCGGGCCTTTACCCCCAGGGAAGTGGAAGGCACTGGAAGGTCTGCCACAGTGGAGTGACGGGGTCTAACTTAGTGTTTTAACAGGTCACTTTAGTTGCCTGGAGAACAGACCCACGGAAGGTTAGAACAGAAAAAGGGAGGCTGGAAAGTAGAGCAGAGGCGTGATCCCCACACAGGACAACGGTGGCCCAGACCAACAGCAGCAGAGAAGTGGTTCTGTTCTGGATTTCCAGGGTTCAGTCAACAGGATTTGTGGAGAAAACACAGTTAAAGGTCTGGAACTAAACACCACACTCCAATTGTGGCCTCACCATGGCAGAAGAGAGAGACGATTTTACGTTTCCTTTCCCAGGGTATCCTATTCTCACAAACACTGAAACCCAAAAGGCGAGCCAGCCAGCGTGATGAAAATGATTACATAAGGTACACAGCCCATGTGGGGTCTGACCTGATGAGGGCAAAAGCATCTCTAACTAAACTCCTCCCACTAACCACAGCCCTCTCTCCTTCTATCTTTCCCTCTCCAGCCCTCTTTCTGAAATGTCCTTTGTTAAGTTCCATCTTCCATATCTAGACTGTTTTCCCAGATCCCTTATCAACTCCTGGTTTCACTTACCTCCCTGTGGTCATCTCAGTATCATCTTACTGGTCCCTTGAAATCTCTCATCTCCTAATAACCAAGAGGCCAGGCACCCCCTCTTCCTTCTCCACCCTGATCCCAGAGACTAAGCATTGCTGGGGAGACCATGCAACTATACTGGTTGGGTCTACATCAAATTCCGTAATTTTTCAAACTCATTTGGAATTTACAACTACTCCTTGACTTTTTTTTTTTTCATTTCTAAGTCACCTTCTACGTAATACCCAGCACAGCTCTTGAAAATCTTTTATTTTTCTGCCTCTTACTCCAAACCTGCTTTCACGTCACTCACAGATGATCTCGCTTTTTATTCTGTTGAGAAGAAGGAAGCCACAAAAGGTAAGTACTTTCAGTGTGAACCTCTAATTCTCAAGGTTTCTCAGGAGAGTCACCCATATCCTCCTACTTTTCTCTTGACTCAGAGGAAAAACGTCTCCCTTGTTCCTTTCCCAATTTAACCCCTCCTTCTGTGCCCTTGAAACAGACCTGCCAAGATTTGCTAGCATGCTGTTTTATCCACTGTCTATTCCCTTTTGTACCTTCCATCTTTCTTTCTGCAATGGATAGTTTCTCTGTGCAAGAGAAATTTCTTCTATCCTAAAACAAATAATCCAAAACATCTCTTGACTCCACTTAAGCCAACATTCAATATCTCACTTTCCCTTGTTTCAACAAAAGCTAATTAAGCCAGGAAGGCGCTAAGATTCTCAGACACAAAGACAAACATGATGGGGTTCTGGTCTTCGCCATCATATTTCTCAAAAGAAAGAACAGTCAACACACCTTGCTATGTCGCCCGCTTTCTCTTTAATTACTTGCAAGATGGCTTCTAGTGAACTCCACTAAGATCTTTCGTATGGGACCACACCCATTCCCAAGGGTGAAACTCTCCCCTCCTCAACGATCTTCAAAACCTGCCAGCTCCGGGCTGTCCCATTAGCTCCAATCTACTTCCTGCACAACATCTCTACTTGACTCTTGAAAGCCAAAGGTCAGAAACCAAATTCTCCAAACTTCTCCTCCCTTCTCTTATCCATCCAACTCCATCCTTGTCTTCCTCATGAATGTTCCCGTTCCTAGAAATGGCATCCTCATCTTTCAGGCCTCCAGGTCCAGCCTCCAGTCACCTTTAATTCCTCCCTTCCCAGGTCCCCAGCCCCAGGCAGTTTTAAAGGCATTGGCTCTATGTGGAGCCTCCCATCGCCCAGCTCCATCTTCCATGCCCACATCTTGTCCCTTTATCAGTAAAGCCTTTTTCTACCCCATATGTGAGTGGCAACCCTCTCCCTTAAAAATCCCATAAAAGTTTTGATTTTTTTTCTGTTACCCCATCCACTCATAGTAGAACTTTTTACGTTATGTCTGACCCTCCCATACTCACACAGAAGTGCTCCAATTACAGGCACCCTGTTCTATTCCCTTTCCCGTCCGCCACAGAACCACATGCAACAAGGGCTGTCCTGGGCTTCCTTCAGTCTTTGTGTTACACGTCCTTCCCTATCCAGGTGTGGGTTCATGTGATACCACCACAGGCACTGCTTACTATGCAATACGTCTTTGCCACTATCACAGTCTTGTGATATGAGCTCACTTCCAGGAGCTGGCACAAGTGCCCACACTCCTAAGAGAATACATTTTTCCCATTCTGTGATATACAGTTTTCAACAGCTCTACTCTGGGGCCAACGTCTTTTTCCTCCAAACTCTGTGTCCCCATCAACAGAAACACAATGAGGTCCTCCTCTGGGGGTGGCACTAAGAAACAACCTAGTCCAGACCCAGCCTGCAGCCACCACAGAGATGCCTGAATGATGCTCATTAGAGGTACCAGCTCCTGGACTCAACTTCCGGAAACAACTGAACATCTTCCGGGGAAACTTTGAGTGGGCAGTGCAGAATGCCAAGGTCAAGCTTCCTGCCGACCTTGGTTATCCGTCTCCCTGTCGAGCTCCCTCCCTCAGCTGGACGTTTCTGAAGAATAAGAATGGTGTCCAGGTTAATCCAAACACGTTTAGGGTCTGGCAAAATGAATCAATGATGATTTATTTCTCGTTTGGGTGGATACATGAAGTGGTTCGCTACCCAGCTGACATCCATTAGGAATAATATTCCTCTCCTAGGCCTCGAAGGTGATTTTACCTGTCTGCAGGCAGTCTGCCTTTCTGTAGAACTGCTTCTTATAATTTCCTTTGCGTTGGGAGTATGAGCTAGGGTGTTGGAATAAGGAAGAATCTAAGGGAGACCCAGGGAATTTCCCATCTATTTGGTCTAGTCTGTCCTGCATAACTTCTAAGCCAGTTCACAGGGATAAATGAAGAGACGTGGATTTTCTGCCATCTTCTCGACCTCAAATGCCCTGATTTAGCATTAATATTCAGCTTCCCACGTATGTGGCTATGGGTTTATTCTTGCTAAAATATTTGGAATTAAGTTATATATATATATATTCTGCACACACATAAGATTAGCCTGGCTGACCATCGGTATGTGTTTGACTGTATGCGACATTACAAACTCCACTATCAAGGCACTAAAATGAAGAGGGTATCAAACTTATTCTTAAAAAAAACAAAAGGAAAGGCTACCTCTCAGTGGGAATGGAGCCACGATCTGGGACCCCTGGAAGTGATTCTCCTAGCAATGAACAAGAGAGAAGCCAAAGTGAACAGTGAGCTTTTAACTCTGAAAGAGGACAGCTAGATCCCAGGCAACGTCTGCCCTTAGTACCAAAATGCCACTCAGATTGTGCTGGCTCGTGGATGTTTTCTGTTTTGCTTTGTTTGTTTTATTTACTCTGTGGAAACTGACTTGCATTCCATAGGCAAAATAAACTAAACGCAGCTATCACCACATACCTTTACAAAAGAAAGACAAACAGTGCCCTCATCCCATTCAGCTACACTCTTGGCCCTTGAAATACCTCCATGAATCTAACAGGCCAGGAACAGCCCAACACCAAAACCTTTGTTACCCCAGCCAGCATCTGTAAGACTGCACCATTGTTATTTAATTAGAGGCAATTTTTAATGTGTAAGGTACAATCATGTGTAATAAAGAGCACAAAATGCACAAAACATGACATAATCCTTTACTTCTTGTCTAATTCAACACATAGATCCTACGCAGGAAAGTATTTAAGATACCTAAAATTATGCAATCTTAATTGTTCTGCATCAAAATGACTTTGAGATGTATGATAATATTTTTCTCCAAAAAATGTTGCCACATCATTCTCCAGGTCTTCCTCCAGCCCTTAAGGTCTAAAAAAGTGGAAGAGCTAGACAGACACAAATTGCACCTGATGGCAGCTCAGTGAAAGCGAAATCTAGCAAAAGATGCCCCTCCTGTATCCCTGTGGAATCTCTGATTATCTCAGAATGAGGACCATATCCCACCTGGTTTTGGACTCAAGCCATCAAGAGATCTACAACAGCTTATTCTAAAAATTGTGACACCATATATAACTTGACAGTTATTCATTATTCATTTAATGTTTTAACTTATGTTAAAAAATAAAGCCTCTTAAACCAATGCAGGCAACCATTCTGAGATTCCTAAATTTGCTTCCCCTGAACAGAGACCATTCTCATAAGAATTTTTAAAGGAAAATTAAATGATAATTTTTTAAAACTCTACACAGCATGACTTTGGAACAGTACTTTTTATTGTTACTATTTAGAACAGTGGTGTGGAAGCACATTAGGATCACCTGGAGGCATTTTTTAAAAGACAGACAACCCTATACTCCTGACCAATGAAATTAGAATCACCAGGGATAGGGCCCAGGCACAGGCATTTTTTAATGCTCCCTAGATGATCTCTTGGTATCTCAGGTTGCAAACCAGTGTGTTAAAAGCATCATGTGACAGCTCCTTAAGAGCATTAGAGAAGTTCTAAGACGATGCTCTATTGCACGTCCTAACATTAACCAGCTGTGCAGCCTAGACAGGGACATATCCAAGCAGCTAGTTTAGCTGCTTACAAAAATCTACAACTAAAAACGTGTCTCCACCTAGTAAAGCTTAGGCTCCCCTAGTCTAGACGTTCAATAAGCTTTTCTGTGATTTGATGTCTCTCTCTTTCCCTCTCTGTCTCTCCCTCTCACTCACACACACACACAGTAAGGCACAGTGGAGTGACTGCTAAGGCTTGTTTCACACTCATGACTTCTTTAGTTGTATAACAGGACAATCTCGTGGGAGATGAGTCTTTCGAAAAAGGCTAGTTTGTGTGCATATATTTATTTTCATGGGAAAAAAAAGTATAGAGAAGAAAACATGCCAGAAGTAATGTTTGTTCATACAGGGTGTTTTAGCCTGGATTTCTTAGAACGCTTAGCCTGAAGCGAAGCCAAAGCGCTGTTGCTTCATTTTGGAGGTGCAAACCCAGGGCGGGAGAGTGAGGGGAACGGAAGCAGGGGGGGAGGGAGGCACGGGGAGCAAGGCAAGGTGCCCCGTGACTGCCGGCTGCACAATGAGCCACGGACAGAGACAGCAGCCTCCGCGGAAACCTGCGGATGCCTTGTGGCAGGTTGTAGGAGAAACCCCGCCTCATGAGAGCCCACGCGAGGGAGGGAGGAGGGACTTTACTTGCCTATGTTATTTCTGCATCTTGTGTGCCATTAGTCAGTTACCACTCCCAAAGTCAGATACTACGGCCCGTGTGGGGTGCTTCATTTAAGGGCAGAAATGGCAAGAGGATCCGGAATCCCTTGCACTTGGTTGCTCAACAACGCGGCGGAAGGCTCAGCAGTACCGGAGCTGGCTGGCTCCTGCCGGTGAAAGCAGCCGCCGACGTGGCGTGGAGGCAGGGCGGGGGGCTGAGGGTCTCGGCAGGAGGGGATGCGCAGAGGCCACCGGGATGGGCTTCGACGCGCACGGTGTACCGTCTACCGTGTGAGCTGCTGACTTGGAGAAACTGAGGACGCAGAGACTATGCCTAGTGATACAACTGGCCAGAGATGGGCCACTGCAAATGGGACTCAGTTTCACACAAAGTTTGTGATGTAAGAAATAGGAGGTAGATGAATCAGCAAGGCCAGCAGTCAGGAATTAACATACAATTAACGGGTTAATTAAACAAACTACAAAATCTGGAAACAAACCCCTGTGCCCATAAGAATTTAGGAGGAAAGGGGACATCAGTTAGGTTAAAACGAGTTATTCAATAAATAGCACTGAGACAATCATTTATTTTTTAAAAAGCTACCTTATATATGTAAAATCCAAATTGATGAGAGGTGTAAATACTAAAAATTAAGCCATTAAAAAAGAAATTTTTAAAAGATAAACATTTGTATAATTTAGGGTGGGTGGGTACAGCCTCTGTCATGATGAACTAACGGAGTCCATAAAGGAAAACACTGATAGAGTAAACTACATTTAAAAGAATTAAGATACTCTGTATGTTTAAAAAGACTAAACTAAAAAGCAAATAGTTTTGTTCATTCTCGATGACAAAAAATATATATATTCTTTGTAAAAAAAATTAGAAAATTTTCAACCACCTGGGGAAAATATTTGAACTACCTGTGACAGCTTTTTAACATCCTAAACATATAAAAAAAAAACCTTCCCACTTTCCTTTGTTCATTTAACAAATGTTTATTGCCTGTCTACAGCAATAGACACTGGCAAGATATTTGAGGAACTGCAGAAGAAATATTCAAGGCCACATGGAAAAAAATGGGCAAGGGATATGAAGAAGTATGAATGGCCAATAAACATTTTAGAGAAAATATTAAAGTGAAAACAAAATGGCATATCAATTTTTTGCCATTTACATTGTCAAGTTAGAAAGATTTAATAAATATTGGCAAGCATTGGGGGAAAAAAGTACTCATATACCGGTGCATGCTTAAGCTGGTACAAGTCTTCAAATGGCAACTTGGAAATTCCTGTAAAATACTAGAATTTTGTGTATTTTTGACTTAGCAATTCCACTTCTATGATTGCAACTTTAAAAAGTTATCATAGGTCTAAGGAAGGATACAGGATATTCAACACAGCACATGTAACAGCCAAAATTTGATGCCTAAAAATGCATCAATAGGGCTTCCCTGGTGGCACAGTGGTTGAGAGTCTGCCTGCCGATGCAGGGGACACAGGTTCGTGCCCCAGTCCGGGAAGATCCCACATGCCACGGAACGGCTGGGCCCGTGAGCCATGGCCGCTGAGCCTGCGCGTCTGGAGCCTGTGCTCCGCAACAGGAGCGGCCACAACAGTGAGAAGCCCATGTACCAAAAAAAAAACGCATCAATAAATATTTAATTCAGAATTTATGCAATATGCATAGAAATTCCATGAGGTCCTAAACAGTATTTAGGACATGCAAAACCATCAATGCAATATCTATGGATGATAGAAGAGCAGTTTCAAAAAATATTTACTACGTCCCTTTTTTGGCAAAAATAATTATATCTCATTTTGTTCATGAAAAAATAGACTGGAAAGATGTCCATCAAAACATTAACTGTGGGTATCTGAGTTGGTGGGTTTTTATGTAATTATTTTATCTTTGTAAGTTGTTCACAATGACATATAGAGTTTTGTCATGAGAGAAAAGAACAAAAAGACGTTTATTTTGTAACCATAGAAGGAGACAGACAGGAAGAAAAGAAAACCACATATGGACCTGCAGCTCCTCTATGATTCAATCAGGTTTCCATGACACTTTGCGGGCACAGGAGAAACTGGCTAAGCATTTGCTAATGTCCCTTTTCCTCCTGGGGACCCAGGTAGACTATTTCCCAGCCTCCTTTGCAGTCAGGTGTGGTCATGTGACTGATTCTAGCCAATGGGAAGTGGATGGAAGTCTAATCTATGAAACGCTCCTACACTCAATCCGCCATTCTCTTTCCCACCCAGTAGCTGAATGGAAAGGCTTCTGGGGACACTAAGAAGAGCAAAGTCTAGTCAGAGGCTGGGAGGGAAAAAGGCTGGATCCCTGAGTCACTGCTTACAAAAAAGATACCAGAAGAGCCACCACACCAGGTACCCCTGAACTGGACTGAGTGAGAAATAAACTTTTTTGTTGGACCAATGAAATCTGGGGATTCGTTAGAGCTGTCAGTATTCCCCAATTAACTCTGAGGTAGCCCCTCACTCCTGCCCAGCACCCCCAGCAGAGTGACAGGATCTTCCTGCACATGCCACTCAACCCCATCCCATGCTTTGTGACTCTGCACTTGAACACTCACAAAGAACATGTATTCAGCCACTCAAAGCTATAGGTGCTCATGAAGAGGAAGTTCTGTTTCTGTGACCTGGTACCAGTGATGTCATGGATGACATTCCCTGGAGTGCCAAGAAAAGTGTTAAATCTCTCTGATAACTATGGAAAAATGAGAAATTTGGGACTTTATTTTTAGTTGCTAACTTATGCATTTCTGAACACTTTATTTAAAACCAAAGGAAACATTTCCATATTGAATTTCAATAGTGCAATATGCTGTTTTAGAATAAAATTAAAAGATCCGGTACATAAAGATCTGTAAAGTTATATAATCCCTGCTGGTTTTCACTTTGATGGTGTACCTCCAAGTTGCAAGTGGACTGGTAAGACTTTGTGTCACCTGCTATTAGGAGACATCTCCCATATTTCTAGGGCCACACTGGGGGTTTTAGGGGTCTGTGAGGATCAATGACCCAAGATATACTAGCTTGAGAAAAAGCTACTATTTTAAAAAATAATAATGGTTAAATGTTTAACAACTTAGTAGTCTCGGGGCTTTAACCAGCAAAAACAGCAGAGTGACAATTTACATGGAAAAGCTCTTCAAGGTGAAGATTAAATCCTAGCCACATGAGAAAAACAATACGTGTTGTGGACAATTTCCCTTGTTTCCTCAGAAGACTCTCAGAATGTTCTAAAGTATGTCTTTTGGGGTGACTGTTCCATAAAGATGCACGCCTACCCACCATCTGCATATTGACCTTTCTTCTTTGCTCCTAAAGATGCAGAATTAACTGAGACTGGCGAGATGTACAAGGTTTTCCTTGTGTGTCAAGAAGTGAATAAATTTTTTAAAAATTCTCTATGGCTTGGAATTGTTTGACATATGCTATTGGCAACTGGCATTTTATATTTAACTTTACCACGTTTTCTTTTTTCTTTTAACTGGAGCAGGACATTAAGTTCCTGGTGGAACTTAAGAGTTTTGGTCTCAGACTTGCAGCAGAGGCCCTCATTATAAAGTGAGGGACAAGACTACTGAGTTAGAACATGTTTAGAGTTGCCCTAAACCTGGTCTGGTGAACTCAGCCCATCACTGATTTCACGGGCACAGGAGGAGGAAGGAGATGACAGGAGAAGTGGGCAAGTAAGATGGGACAAGAGGGGACTGACCACACCCTGCTTCCACTCTGAAGTTTCTCACCCTGAAACAGGTCAGAACCAAAGAGGGCAACAAACCTTAAACTGAATAGGAGATTGAAGTATGTTTAAGAATTAACTGGATTTCCCAGGACTTCCCTGGAGGTCCAATGATTCAGACTCTGTGCTTCCACTGCAGGGAGCACGGGCCCTGGTCGGGGAATTAAGATCCCACATGCCATGCAACGTGGCCAAAAAAAAAAAAAGAAATTAACTGTATTTCTCAATACCTGAAAATAAAATTGTGTATTAACAATTGTAAGTGATTATAAAAACTCTGGATGCATCTGACGTATCATCTGAGAGAAGAGGATTTTTACTCTAAGCAGGTGGGAAGGAGCAGTGGTGAGAAAAGTAGGGTTTTATTTATTTATTTTGGCTGTGCTGGGTCTTCGTTGCTGTGCGGGCTTTCTCTAGTTGCAGCAAGCGGGGGCTATTCTTCGTTGCGGTGCGCGGGCTTCTCATTGCGGTGGCTTCTCTTGTTGCGAAGCACGGGCTCTAGGCACGTGGGCTTCAGTAGTTGTGGCTCGCGGGCTCTAGAGCACAGGCTCAGTAGTTGTGGTGCACAGGCTTAGCTGCTCCGCAGTATGTGGGATCTTCCCAGACCAGGGCTCGAACCCGTGTCCCCTGCATTGGCAGGCGGATTTTTAACCACTGCACCACCAGGGAAGTCCGAGAAAAGTAAGGTTTTATGCACACTTTACTGAGTCCAGCTCATTCATAAAAATGGCATCACTCTCCAAATCCTCAAATGGTAAATAGTGAAGGCATGGAAATAGAAGATAAAGTGGTGTTTAATGTCGCTCCAACATTCCTGCAGCCTGGAATAGCCCTTCCTCAGGAGCTTTATTTTTCAAAATATATCAATAAAGAAAGTGGTTTTAAGTACGCCAAAAGTAAGACATGAAGAAACCTCCCGGATATATTTACCACACACAGAGGTGACAAAAATTACACTGCAAAATGAAAGGGAAAGTAAATGACTCCAATGAATAAACTAAAAACATTAAGGCACATCTAAAAGAAATGAAGCATGATGGCAGTATTTGTAAACAGCTTAACCATCAACACAGGGGAAGGTGAGAAATGTACAAGGTCCTTCATCAAGATGGAGGGAAACATACAAAATAATACCAAAATTATTGACTAGATAATCAGAATGTAAAGAAAATATTAGACAGCCAAGAAAGAGAAGAGAGATCAAGATTCAGTCTCCTACGGGGACACAGGACAAACGAAGTGCCACAGGGATGAAGGCTATCGATAGATGCCCCACAGTAGAGAGAAAGCTTTGGCCAGCATTGAAGCCACAGACCTTGCATGAGGAAGCCTAGAAGGAGCCTTGTGCGGAAACATCAGGAGTAGAACAAGGAAACCCATGTGAGTAGCCTCCCCCAATTTTTTTTCTGGTCCAGAAATTCCCAAATCTGGTAGCAGCAAAAGGCTGGGGCAGGAGCCTGGCAAAAACATGGGTAGAGCTGCCTCCTGGTGCCCACATGTGAGGGGAGACCTTTCTTTTTTTTTCCTTTCTTTTTTTTTTTTTTATTTGAAGTGTAGTTTATTTACAATATCATGTTAGTTTTAGGTGTACGGCAAAGTGACGCAGAGATATATATATTCTTTCTCAGATTCTTTTCCCTTATAGGTTATTATAAGATATTGAGTGTAGTTCCCTGTGCTCTACAGTAGGTCCTTGTGATTATCTATTTTATATACAGGTGTGTGTATGTGTTCATCCAAACTCCTAATTTATCCCCCCCCCGCCTTTCCCCTTGGGAACCATAAGTTTGTTTTCTATGTCTGCGAGTCTATTTCTGTTTTGTAAATAAGTTCATTTGTATCATTTTTTTTTTTTTAGATTCCACGTGTAAGTGATATCATATGGTATTTGTCTTTTTCTGTATGGCTTATTTCACTTAGTATGATAATCTCTAGGTCCATCCATGTTGTTGCAGATGGCATTATTTCAATCTTTTTATGGCTGAGTAATATTCCATTGTGTGTGTGTGTGTGTGTGTGTGTGTGTGTGTGTGTGTGTATACCACATCTTTTTTATCCATTAGTCTACTGATGGACACTTAGGTTGCTTCCATGTCTTGGCTATTATAAATAGTGCTGCTATGAACAGTGGGGTGCATGTATCTTTTCAAATTATAGATTTCTCTGGATATGCCCAGGATTGGGATTGCAGGATCATATGGTAGTTCTATGTTTAGTTTTTTAAGGAACCTCCATACTGTTCTCCATAGTGGCTGCACCAATTTACGTTCCCACCAACGGTAGGAGGGTTCCTTTTTCTCCACATGTGAGGAGACCTTTCTGCTTTCTAGCACCATACTTGGTAGGAAATCAACTCCCTCTCCTTGAATCTCATTTCATTTCAAGCACTGAAGATCACAGGGGGGCAACCCAGGCCCAAGGTAGCATTAGAATAAAGCCCCAATTACTAGGCTTAACTGTTGGGGGGCAAAAGGTTACAGAATGACCAACATGATTCGGGTGTTTAGACTTGGGATCTGAGGAACCAAATAAATGACTTAACCAAAAGCCCAAAGAGAAATTTAATGTCAATTCTGGATTGTAACTGAAGAGGTAAATAATACAACAGAGTAAAAAACTGTTTATCCAGAGGTCTAAACCCAAGAAACATCCAAACAATAGCATTAATAGTCAAAAAGGACTTTTTTAAAATCATCTATTTTTCTAAGCATTCTGATTTTCCATCATGGTGGTCCTGGATAAATGGTGGAACTGCCCAGCAGTGAAGTGCCCCGATCCAAGTACTACGGACAAGAGGCTATCCATGCTGTGATAATCACGTAGATTTTGTGATCGAAGGGCACCTGCTATTCAGCAGAAGATAATCCTGCAAACGGTAAGTTTGCACCCCACAAAAAAGGAAAAAGGATGGAGTAACAATGTCAAGCAAATGACTCCGCCGGGCTTTGCAAAGCAGGTGACTACTTCCTGCTCTTGCTTCTGCAGATGCTTGTGGCAGCCCCAGAGGTGTGCGCCTCAGACCTCCCTTCAGGAAAGAACCTGAACAGCCTCCAGCTGCTCTCACCCACTCTGCCTCATCTCAGACACCAGAGCCAATAACCGAACCCAGTGGGGTGCAAGAGCCTGGCCATTTCTGCCCATCACTGGACTGCACCAAAGGCCATGTCTGCTCCAGAGCTTCCCACTGGGCCGGTCAAACTGTCCAATCTGCATCTGGGCTGAGGCTGTTTCTGCCGAATCCTGCTTCATCCTCCTTTTACCGTTCACAGGAGCACCCTCCCCCTCAAATAAACTTCATGCGTTCCTAATTCTGTCCCAACATCTGCTTCCCAGGGAACCCAACTAACACAATGCTCCTAAAACCAATACCAGTGGAAAGTGACTTTCCACGCCCCAGTCCAGAGATCAACTTTCCGGAAATTAAAATTTCATGCTGTAAACTACTAAATATAGAATGGATAAACAACAAGGTTCTACTGTATAGCATAGGGAACTATATCCAATATCCTGGGATAAACCATAGTGGAAAAGAATATAAAAAAAGAATATATACATGTGTATAACTGAGTCACTTTGCTGCACAGCAGAAATTAACACAACATTGTAAACCAACTTAAAAAAATTATATCATTTCATACCAAAAAACTATTTCATGCAATTCCCATTAACCATGTCATTTGGCCATTTCAAAGGGAATAAACAAGCATCACAAATTTCAATCATCAGTGAGTAAACCGATGATTGAAATGTTGTTATTGTCATAATGACACAAAATAATTAGGATTGCACGTAACATGCTTTTACATGTTCAGGTAAATCTAAATACTGTTATTTGATGCAAAAATAATAGCAGATACTTACTAAATCCTTCCAGTGATCTACATCATATCAATCAAAAGGTTTTCTAAGACACATATTTTAATACTGTAAAATGCATTTAAAAGAAAAAACCTGGGAGGGCATTACGTTAAGTGAAATAAATCAGATAGAGAAAGACAAATACTGTGTGATTTCATTTAAACGTGGAATCTAAAAAAGTCCAAACTCATAGAAACCAAGAGCAGAATGCTGGCTGTCAGGGGGTCGGGGTGAGGGAAATGGGAAGATGCTGGTCAAGGGGTACAGACTTCCAGTTATGAGTAAATTCTGAGATCTAATGGACAGCATGACTAACAACACTGTACTGTATACTTGAAAGTTGCTAAGAGAGTAGATCTTAAATGTTCTCACCACCAAGGAGAAAAGAGAGAATTCTGTGAGGTGATGGAGACATTAACTAACCCTATTATAGCAATCACTTCACAACATGTACCTGTAGCAAATCCTTTCTTTGTACACCTTAAACTGACACAATGTTACATACCAATTGTATCTCAATACAGCTGGGGAAAAAAGAAAAACAAAACAATACTTGCGTCATTTTTTTCTTATTCATAGCCACATTTCTTCACCAGGTATGTCTTGTGGGCTCACGGGCCCAGCCGCTCCGCGGCATGTGGGATCTTCCCGGACCGGGGCACCAACCCATGTCCCCGGCATCGGCAGGCGGACTCTCAACCACTGCACCACCAGGGAAGACCCTGTTTTGTCTTGTTTTTATTATCAATCCATTTTATTTCAACAGCCCTAAGATCAAAGTCACTTTGGAAAAATGACTGTAAACTTGATAAACTAGTAGTATCAGAGCACTGCCGTACATTTTTTTTAAATTGAAGTATAGATTTACAGTATTGTGTTAGTTTCAAGTGTACAACAGTGATTCATATATATTTTTTCAGATTCTTTTCCACCATAGGTTATTGCAAGATATTGAATATAGTCCCCTGTGCTATACAGTAAATCCTCATTTTTATTTTTTTTAATTTCACTTTTGAGGAATAAAGTAAGGGGTTTTTTTAAGTCCTTTTATTGAATATGTGTGAATTTTCCGTTCTTAAAGACTAAGGAATAAGAACAGCAGCATATTGTTCAAATTATTCAAAAGACAAAAATATCTTTTCTTTGGTTCTGTTTTTGTTCTTGATGCCTCTGTTCATTGCTAATATTGCCTATTTTATGTATAATTCTTCCCGGACAACCTCCCCTGATGGCCAAATAGGAAACTCACTCATCACCTCTCCTTTCACCTGCAGGCTCCTGACCCCTTCTGTAATGTGTACGGAAATAGGGAAATCTGCATAACTTTTTTTTCAAATAATAATGGAAAGTAAGAATATGAATTGTGGGCTTTTCAAACAACATAAGTCATCAAAATTTTGACTTATTTTTGACTGTTACTTTAGTCATACCCTTTTAATTTGTGATGATACACTTAAACATAAAGACATTTTAAACTTGGGTTTTAAAACAAAGGATATGAGAATCACGTGGTTAGAGTTATATACTTCTGTCAGCTTCAAACTGAGTTCGAGCAATAATACCACTATCATAAAATTTTATGGGGCTAATTTGGAGGTCCATATAAATTGGTGTTATTGTTTATTTTTGGAGACTGATAATAGCAGCAGATTAGCAGTTCATGTAGAATGCAAATGAACAGCACTTCTCAGAAAATCCACAAAGAATCACTAAAAAATTAATATCCATGCTTCGGTTCAATTTGGTTACTTTTTTAAAGTACATTCTCAAAAGTAACATGTACTCTCAATTAAGCCAAACACAACCAGGATTTTCATTTAACCCTGGAATTTGATCTTTAAAATTAAAAAAAAAAAAAAACTTTCTCTGCTATTTACAGTTCCTGCTTTGGGATAAATCCCAACATCTGGATACCAGAATCAGAGCAGCAAAATCTATGGAGACACATGTGCAATTTTATGCTTGCAAACCCACTATTTTTTCGGATGAAACGACTAGGGAGGTGCTTCCCCCTCATTTCTTATACCACAGAAATCTTGAGGACTGTTTTCCAAATGTACCCAGAGCAAAAAATCATGTTACATAACACAAGCCAGTATACGCACCTACGCATACATAACTAAAAAGGTTTTCCAAAAGAATACTTTTCCTTTCTATATGCAACACACCCTGATAGTTTCCATCCTATTCCATTCCATTCCATTTCCTTTTGTTAATACTGGCTTTGACTCACTTCCACACATGGGTCTTGACCTGTAGTTTGAAAACCAGGGCTTCAGGGCCTTGCTGTAAAAATGCTGGTCCTTGGGCCAGCGGCACCAGCAGAGGCCTTGTTTGAAGTGCAGAATCTCAAGGCCCATCCATCCTGGTCTCCAGGTGACTCGTGTGCACATTAACGTTTGAAAAGCTTTGCTCTAGAACACAAAACTGCAGAATGAGGATCTGTCATCTGAACTGAATTTAGACCAAGAATGTGCCTCAAAACAAGCTTTGTTCAAAGAAGCTCTGTCATTCCACTAACTTCAAGAGGCAACACATTTTCTGGCAGGCCACTTAGGTGCAAATGAAAATTTATTTTCAGTTTTATCAACTGCGTCCAATGGGGTTTCCATTGCCAGCACAGGGCTCCCAACCTGGGATCCCTGGGCTTCAGGGGGCTGGGGGGCACGGGTGCTGAAATAGATCTGTGAGCATATAAGAGTGTGTGTGTGTGTGTGTGTGTGTGTGTGTGTGTGTGTGCTCACCCCGAGGGGAAAATATATAGCATTTACCAAATTTTTAAAGAGTTCTAAGATTCAGAAAAGTTAAGATGAGCTATCAGGCTATGACAGGACTTAGAGGAAACGTAAACACATAGCACTAAGTGAAAAAAGCCAGTCTGCAAAGGCTATATACTGTATGATGGCAACTTTATGACATTCTGGAAACCACAAGACTATGGAAACTGTAAAAAGATCAGTGGTTGCCAGGGATGGGGTGGGGTTTGGAAGGGAGGGAAGGGATGAACAGGCAGAGCACAGAGGTTTTTACGGCAGCGAAAATACTCTGTATGAAACTACAGTGATAGAAACATGTCATTATACGTGGGTCCAAGGCCACAGAATATACAGCACCAAGAGTGAACCCTAACATAAACTTTGGAGTCTGGGTGATGATGACGTGTCAGCGCAGGTGCATCAGCTGTTAACAAATGCACCACATTAGTGGGGCATGTTGACAGTGGGAGGAGCTGTGGGTGTGTGGGAAGAGAGGGTACTTTGCTCAATTTTGCTGTGAACCTAAAACCGTTCTAAAAAAAACCTCATAAAGTTACATATATAAAACCATACAAATAAAAGTTAAGACACACTGCCCTTGAGAACACATTGTCTCTTCTGCAAATGGGCTGTGTGGTTACAACCATACCTGCAGAGGAGGAGAGAGAAGGGTGAAGAGTAGGTGAGCATTGAGCTGGGCCATCGGTCCCAGAACAGAACACAGTCCCTGGATCACTCTCGCTCCCCTGTGACCACCGCTTATTCAGCTCCATCAACACCTCTATGTTAAGGATCTAGCAGCCACAGGGTACCATGAAAGACACTAAGGTGATTATAGGATCACTTTAAGTAATGTACAGTCTACACGCAAAGAAAACAGGCACAAAAATAATCAATATATGGTGAATACCCGCTCCTCTCTCCAAATGTCAAGGAGCAAATGTCAAGATTTGGAGGATGAAAACAAAAGCAAGAGGCCCGAAGAGCCTGGAGGAAGAGGTTCAGTGCCCTGGCACGTGGGCACTCGGAGGAAGGATAGAAACACTTCGGTAGGGGCACCAGGTGCTTCCAACCGTGATCTCTTCTGGTTGGTCTGCCCCATTCCAACTGGTGTGCCCGTGCCACTTGTTAAATATTATATTTTGCTTATCCTACCCTCCAGGGGAAACTAGCAGAAAGAAGTTGCTGCCAAGTTAGGCTGGGTTCCTTGTGCACAGAACACAGAACTCAAGACCCTGGGTTTGATGCTGCAGCAATTCTGCGTGTCTTCCGTGAACCGTGAACGACTTTCTTGGTGGTTTTTAAAATAATATACATTTTCTTTTATTTCTATTAAAGAAGCCGTATAGAAAACTGGGAAATACACAAGAGTAAAAGCAAGAAAAATAGATAGGCACTTTTTAGGTTGTAAAGCGAAGGGAAAGATAGCAAAGAAGAACATCTAGAGGTGTAAGCAAGTAAAAATATTTATCTCATGGAGGTAAAAATTAAAAGGCAGAATAAACAACGAAACCAATCTGTATGACAAATATGACATAGCTCGAGGTAGATATCATTAAAGTATAATGTACACAAGCTGTTGAGGAAAGAACGAAACCTCCTAAATCCCTGAAAAGAGTCGCCTGCATGAGCTGTCTGCACTTATTCATTCCCCCTTTTGGGTTTGAATCCAGTCCAATGTGGCTTTTGTCCACTCCATGCAAATCCCTCTTCCCAATCTCTGTGTGTTGCAGGGACTCAAAGCTCAACCCTAAGGCTCTTCTGTACCTTGGTCTCCAGGTGAGCTCGTTAGGCACCCAGCCTCAAATACAGGCCGATGACTCATAATGCAAACGACTCAACCAATGTACATTATATTACACTTCAATGAAGCTGTTTACAAAATCAGAAACCTGCCATCAGATCACGTCGCCCATTCTACTTAAAACCCCCCAATGGTCCCCTGTCCCCCGACACGCAGAATACAATGTAAAAGTCCCTGTCCTTGCATATCAGAACTTAACACGTGGCCTCACCCTTACTCTACACCAGCCCCAATCTCCCTGCTGTTCCTTGGATATGCCAAGCAGGCTCCAGCCTAATGGCCTTTGCATGTGCTATCCCCTCTCTCTGGGACACAATTCCCCGATCTGATCACCACTTCCCTCAGGTCTCTCTCTAAATTTCAGCTCTTCCCAAAAACCTTCCTTAATTTCCTGGGCGAAATGGCGCCTCTCCCCTCCATCACTCTCTTGATGACCTTTGCTTACTTTACGTTTATTCTAAAGAACCATAACCAGCATTTTAAAATACACACACACACACACACACACACGTTGTAATGCTGGTTGTAATGCTGTAATGCTGGTAATATACTATATATATTTGAGCTTCATCTATCTTACCCCCTAGAATGTAAGCTTCATGCAAGCGGGGATCTTATCTGTTTGGTTCATGCTATACCCTCAGCAATGTTGAAGGGTTTCATTGAAATGGGTCCAAAAAAATTACGAAAGAGATATTATAACTTGCTGATAAGCAAATGAGGAGATGACCACTCGCAAAAGTTTCCAAATGAAATAACTCTGATAAAACTCCACTCATCAAATCAGCAAAGGTTAAAAATCACAATAGATTGTGATAAAATGGCATTTTCAGATACTCCTTGGAGAAGGAAGAAGGGCACAATTGGGTGGGGAGATATTGTTATCAAAAGCCTTAAAAATGTTCCTACTCCTGGAATTAATCAAGGTTTCTGATCAGAGAGGTGCCGAAGGAAGCCGTCTTGTAGGAAGATTAACCTGGCAGCATGAGATAACAAGCACATAAGGAAGGCTGGGTGGAAAAAAGCAACAGAAGAATAGTCAGAGACAAGAGATAAAGCAGACCTGCTATGAAAAGGTACCACGAATTAGACACAAAGTGAAATAGAGAAAAGTGTTAAAGATATGCCCTAAATTTTAAGCCTGGTAACTGGGAGAAGTGGCCGTGAAGAAAAAAGGAAAAGGGGGATTAACAAAAAATTTAAATGATGACGATGATGATGATGATAGCTAACCACTATTCACTAGACACTGTTCCAAGACCTTCACATGAATCACCTCATCTGATCTTCCTACAACCCTAGGAGGTAGACACCACTCTCATTTTACTGATGAGAGAATTGAGGCTCAGAGGGGCTCAGTGACTTGCCCAAGGTCAAATAACAAATGTCATGCTGGGGATTATAAAGCAGGAATTCTAGCTCTACAGCCTGTCTGCTCACTCATTACTCTGGAGCTGCCTTGTCCCAAAGGGAAGTGGTTCACCAGAAATGACATGATATCACAATGAATGAACCTGGCCTTGGAAGAGGCTGGACTCTGTGACCTGGACAAACAAGCTAAGCTCTACATTCAATGCACCAGAAGTGTATGAAGATGCTCCAGAGACTCGAGGCATCACACAACGTAAGTATGGCTCCTCTGATTGGTTGCTGAGTTGAAAGTACTAGTACCCATATCCAGGTGACGTGTCCAGCCTGCACCTAGAAATGTGAGGCTGGAGCTCGGGAGAGAAACCAGAGCCAGAGATAACAGAGTCCCCTGTCCCCAGAAGGTGACAACTGAAGCCATGAGACTTTGAGGTCAGAAGGTAAAGAAAGTACAAGAAGAAAAGCAGAAGGTGGAATTAAACCATGGAGAACCTGTAAGTTAAGTCCTGTCCCCACTCAGGCAGAGCGTTCGGTGCGCCCATTGGAAAACACACATGTTGCATCCTGGACTCACTGTCCCCACTAAGCTCACCTCCAGCTCACGCCCCCTCCTCCACATCAGCAGTCCCAACATCAGTCTTGCAACAAGGATAACGATGCTCAAACCCCAAATGCACCAACAGAGCCACACAGGCAACATCGACGTCAGCCACAGAGGCTGACGACTCCAAAACACTCAATTGCTAGGGGCTGATCTGAAACATTCTTGATTCAAATTCTTGATTAGTTCATTTCCCATAAGGCGGAAGAAGGAGGAAGGACACTTCTCTCCTGGACTCTCATTACACCCAATCACGGAGCCCAGGAAACCTGCTGTGGCATTCTGAAACCCGAGTCCAAATAAGGTTCTCTAAACCCTTACACGTGTGACTCAGATATTCAGAGCGGTGGTGCAGAACAATGCAGCCGCCAGTGTAGACAGAAAAGAAAATCAGTTGCTTTGATAAATATTTACCGTAAGGCTAGGTTAATAATTAGTAATTATTCATTACCTAAGCAAGCACCTTAGGTGCTTGTTAAAATGAAGATCACTGAGCCCAACCCAAATTTACTGGAGAAGCGGCTCTGGCAGACAGGAATCTGCATTTTGATTAGAATTCCAGGATACCTTTGGAGAACCACTTCTGGAGGAAAACTGCCCCAGAGGGGCTCTAAGCCAAGCACGGACAACTTCTAACCATGCTCCAGGGAAGTGATCTGAACCTCTCTGACCCCCGTTTACACCTCTCGGTAAGGCGGGTGCCCTCCCTGAATGTCAGCGTCACTGAATCTTAATGAGGCATTGCTAGTCTGGGAAGGAGCACGCCATTAAGGCCCCCTGCACCCACCCTGAGCACAGGCTCCAGCAGGTGACCAGGCTCAGCCCTGAGGGGCGCAGGCAGCCAGCAGGGAGAGACAGAAAGTACAGCCCTGCTCCAGCAAACCTCACCTAGGATACGTGCAGGGGAGACGCTTGGATGTTAGAAGTCTCCACAGTTGTGCCATGTGGAATGCCCTGAAATTTTTTTTAAATATTACCTTCTGGTTATAAAAAGTAATACGCATTCATCGTGGGCATTTTCGCAGATTTGCTTTTCTGTGTTTCATTAAGTGCCACCATCTCGCAGAAAAATGAACTGGCAGCTATAAGCAGCCAGTCGCCAGGCTTACTGGGATGTGCTAACCCCACCGGCATCTGATCAAAGCTGATTTACTGAGGAAAAAACAGGCAGCGTATCAAAGGCTTACATCATCTTCACAGTACACAGATTTGGGGAGGAAAACTCTGGCCTCTGTTGAATATATCATCGAAAGGATAAGCTGTCCACCTTCCCGGGAAGCAAAGCCACTATAAATCAGATTTGCAAAGATGTGCAAAATGCTTACAATGCAATGGGTCCTCTGTCAGTCACATAGGAGCTAGGTGGTGAGATCCACTCTTCTCCAGGGCGATGGGATAAGTCACCACCAGCCACAGAAGCCACCTAATTGTTCACTCGGGATGCAGATCAGGGCACTTTTTGTATCTGCCTCGTGTTATTTTAAAAGGATTCTGCTCACCTTCTGGGTTCTCAGGCCTCCCAGTGACCCTGTGCTTAATCCTGGCTACTTCTTAAATCTTTTTCAGACCCTTCCTTCTATGAAATGCAAACGGGGTTTAAGTTTAGCATCTTTTATAGTCAGAAATATTTAGCATTACTTCCAGAGAGGCAGCCACAGAATCACGTGGGAAAGAAGTCAGTTCAGCAGTTGGCTTCTTGGCAAGTACTGACCCTATTATCTTTCCAGTTGTTTCCAGAATATTCCCTCTTCTTCCTTCTCTCCTTCTACTGCTATTATGTAAGAGCATGCTAATATATAATATTATATATTAATGACATAAATTTATATTATACAACTGCTTTAGTTTTTAGTACTATAATAATATTTGCTATATCATTAACAATAATATTAATAATATATTAATATATAACATGTTAATAATATATTCATTATATAAATATATAAAATGTTAATATTATCAGTAATATATAAACAATATAAGAATACATTATATAATTACTATAACATAAAATACAATATATAATATATTGCATCATATATTAATACATTATATAATGAATATGATATTAATGACATTAATATATTAATAATAATAGGTAATGTTATAATAAGTGTTAATGGGAGCTGGGCACGGCTCTGAGTGCTTTAAAAGCATTAACATTAATTAATTTAATCCTCATGATTCTAGGAGGTAGGTACACTATATACCCCCCATTTTACAGCTGAGGAAACTGAGGCAACTCGTAACAAGTGGCCCCAAGCTTCAAACCTAGGCCATCTGGCCCCAACCCCAAAAAAGGGCAAAAAAATATAAAAGTTAAAGGGGAAAGGAACAGGAAGGCAAAAAAGTCATTAGAAACAAAAATCCTGAGTAAGCCGATTTTTCAGTCCTTTTCCACAAGTGGAAGGAATCAACTAGAAACCAGAACAGAGAGACTGTTTACCCCGTGGTCAACTGTGACTGATCCTCACACGAAACCCTGGGGAACAGGGGCTGGAGATGAGCTAGCCATGGACAGAACTGAGCCCGGCGTTCTCCTCAGGACGACAGAGGGTCAACAGGGCAGTGACAAACTCCAGGCATTTCTAGACACAGAAGCATGTGAGCTGCACCTAGGAGCCATCAGATCCGTGAAGTGCACTCCAAATCGCGTGTGTGCTCTACCTGAAATACCCGGCAATGTGGGACCCCCCCAGGAAGATCCTGGAGACACCAGGCTGTCTCCAGGCAGAAGCAGTGCTGGCCGAGCACAGGGCTAGGAGCGGGACAAGGTGGGACGGGTGAGGTATGTCCCAGAACATGTGTCTGGGAACGTGTGTCCTGTGCCCCAGATGGCAGGTGCTGTGTCTTTATGATCTCTTATTCCCACACCCACACTCCCAACCTGTTTCGAGTACAGGGAAGGCTTTGATGTTTGCTGAATGAATGAATGAGTGAGTCAGAGAGAGATTCCTTGTTGCGAAAGAGTGTAGCGGAGCCACCCACAGAGCTACAGGCGGGTGGACTCACTCAACTCAGAAATGACCAACAGACTCACAAACAGAGAACAGACTGTGGTTGCCAAGGGGAGGGGGAAGAGATGGATTGGGAGTTTGGGGTCAGCAGATGCAAACTAGTATATATAGGATGGATAAACAACAAGGTGCTACTGTAGAGCACAGGGAACTATACTCAATATCCTGTGATAAACCATAATGGAAAAGAATATTTTAAAAAATAAATAAATAAATATAAATATATATGTGTGTGTGTGTGTGTGTGTGTGTGTGTATGGATAACTGAATCACTTTGCTGTACAACAGAAATTAACCCAACCTTGTAAATCAACTATAGCTGATTTATAGTCCAATAACCAGAGCTGCCTGGAGAGCTTCGTGCTCAGCCTCCGTGGAGACACAGCCTCTCACTGCAGTCCCTGCCCAGCTGTCACTTGACCAGAGCTGGCTCCCACCCGCCTCAGCAGCTAGACCAGCGCTGGACGAAGCGACCTCTAACACTGACGATCTGCCGCAGTGCAGAATGGTTTACAGTTAGAAAGTGTCTTCCCAAATATCATGCCACCTTGAGCTGCCCACCTTGATCTTCCCTTTCTCTTCTTTTAGTATCTTATGTTCTTCACTGTAAATATCACTCTTACACAAATATGATATGTGATACTTGTGCAAGTTAAAGAATAAGAAGCAAACGCTCTTGTATGCATCCTCAGCCCACAACAGGCAATACCAGGATCTCAGACGCCCCCTGAGTCCCTCCCCAAAGTTCTCCCCTCCCCCACAAGGCAATTTCTATCCTGAATTATGTACATATTGTGCCTCTGTTCTTCCTTTTGCCACATACATGTGTGTCTATGAACAACATATGTTTTGTAGTTTTGCCTTTTTTTTGATCTTTATACATGGAATCATACTGTGTATAAAGTATGATACTTTATTCTTAAATAAATACGGTATGATAAATACAGTATGATACTGTACTTATTCTTCTGTGACTTTTTTTTCACTCAACCTTGAGAATCATGCACATCAATGCACAGACACAGGTAGATGTTTGTAGTTTTTTCTTCACTGCTGTATAGTATTCCATTGGAGGGCTAGACCACAAGTTATTTATCTGTTCTCCTGGCATTTGGGTTGTTCTAGTTTTTTGCTTATGCATGTTTCCTGGCACCTGTGTGCAACAGGGCATATACCCAGGGGTGGACCTCCTAGAGCACCATTAGCTTCAGAAGTTAACGCCAAACTGGTACCAAAGCACAACTGGTATTGTACCGACTTACTACCAGTGTGGAGGAGAGGACCCTCTGTGTCCCATCCATGGTAGGAACTGACATTATCTGTATATTATTACTATTATTTCCCTTATCTCCTAACCACCTCTCAGAGCAACTAGCCAACATGTCCCATATATGCACTCATCTCCTCTGATGTGGTCATGGTATGTTTTAGATACATATGTATCCATGAAAAGTACATGATGTCTTTTGGGAAGTGTACATGATTTCCTATGTGTAAATAGTATTGTGCCACAGAGCACATCCTGTTTTAGGTTTTTTTCCTTCAAGTCAGTATTTTTTAAGACATACCCATGTCACTCTGTGTATATCAGACACGACAATATTCTGTCTTCGAGATGGATATGTTATCTTCATTTTACAGACCACAGGGGCTCTCAGCAGGGTCTTGGTGCATTACCCGTAATAACAGCTCACTGAATCCTCACACTAACCGCCAAAGTAGGTGCCTCCACTTCAGACAAGAGGAAACCAACGCACAGAAAGATTAAGGAACTTGTACAGCATCACCGAGTTATTAAACGACAGGGCAGGATTTGAATTGAGTCCTAGGACACTAGGACCCTCTCTCTTATCCATGATGTGAACCTAGCTAAGAACATGCAGCTCGGAGAGTTTTGGGAACCAGCATCTCTGGGTCACACAGCCAGTGATCCATGGAGTAGAACTAAAATTCAGACCCTTCCCCTCTCAGTCCCATCCTCCTTTGGCCAGTTCCAAAATGTCTAGTAATCCAAGTGGGTAGTTGATGAATGGCAAACGGAACAATTACAAACTGTACCAATCAGATGTTTCTTTAAAGCTAGAAACTTGACTACTCTCTACTCTGCTCATCCTCTTCGTCTCTAATGTTAGTAAATGAAAATATGAAAATGGAGCTCTTAGGAGGAAATGCAATGATGTAAATGGAGAATTCCGATGAGAATTCCCATCGGAATGAGAATTCATGACCAAAGTCTTTGTCAAGTCCTAGTAAAATGGATTTTCTAGTCTTTTTTCCCTGCTTGGGATGTAACAGAGAAGAACCAACCTGACTCCCTATCAGATCCATTCCTTCAACTCTAACCCTTATGCTCTGTTGCCTGTGCTTAGTCATGCTGGCTCTGCACCTTTTGTAAAAGAACGTTGCCTATAGCCTGAAATATACGGGAGAGCCCACTCTCAAGGCTCTGACTTTTAAAGGTGTAACACTTTTCCAATCATATAGAGATAAAAAGTTGCAAAGCAGAGAATAACAATTGTCTTGTTGGAGGTTGATAGGACAACTGTGACCAGACCCACGTGGACAGCTGCAAGAACAAAGGATTCCGGCACCAAGAAGTCTGCAACAACCAGCCACACCCCCTCCCCTTTTGGTATAAAAGAAGCCTGAATTCTAACTCAGGTAAGATGGTTCTTTGGGACACTAGTCCACCATCTTCTCGGTCTGCCGGCTTTCTGAATAAAGTCGCTATTCCTTCCCCTCAACAACCTGTCTCTGGATTTACTGGCCTGTCATGTGGCAAGCAGTTCCAACTTGGACTCAGTAACAGGGGTAAGAGTCTGGGTCTATCTTTGGCAGTGAAACGTGCTACCCCTTAGCAGAGCAGAGGCATGGTCACATGGCCTAACCAGCTCAGAGCATACTGGTGTGACACTCACCATAATTTCTATTATAAGACAGTACTTGGAAGGGCCAGCAAAGAAAGACAAATCAAAATGTGCTTAATAACTTAATATTTCCATCAATAAAGAATAAGCTGAAATACGTTTAAAGTTCTGTTCATTTTCTTTGTAAATCAATTGCCACAATTGTTACATTATTTATATCAAGAATATCTAATCTTTCACAATTATTTACCATCCTTCCTTTTTAAAAACTATTTCCAGCTCCTTAAATATATGAAAGGGTAAAAGTAATTTGCTCTGGCAGAAAAGAACTATAGGAAATTTTGCAGAATACATTTCCTAAATAAAAAGGAACATTTCTTTCCTCCAGGTCAGCCTATGGAGGGATACGAAGGCCACATAAAGTCTTTATGGCTGTCTCCGTGCACACCTGCCAGGTGAAGTCAATTCTGTGGAGAATTCAAGTCCTTTTCAGATGAGAAAAACATTTCTGTAGCAGTGAGCCAAAGACAAAATCTTCCACTATCTACAGTAACATAGCAAGTGGAACCTGTCACGTGTCATTTATAAGAACTTCTTCTCCCAGAAATAAGAGCTGCATTCCTCAGCCCACAACCAGAAACTTCTCAGCATAGAAAATTTTACTGAATAAATTCCCCAAATTGGGTATTTTAAGGGAACAGTGGAAGGCAACCTATTTTCCTGACTGTTGTCAAGGACACCAATTTCATAAACAAAAAAACAAGGAAGTCCAGGAATAATTATTCAAATTGCAATAGGTGGAATTTGATAGATTTACCAAGGAAACAAATGTCTTTAATGCAATTCTCTCTGCCTCAAAGCCAACATCAGCTATTAGTATATGCAACTCTAAATTACCAAATCATCTTCAAAAGACACAGAAGCAATTTTAGTTGAAACTTGTTTTTAAGAAACTCTCAGGGTTCCATTTCTTAAAATTATCTGTCAGTTATATTTACGTTAACCAATGTGAGGATAATAAATCAGAGCTAAAAACATAGCTCATTCCTGAGATCAAATACAGAGCATTTCTACTAAAGACTTTTTCAGAGATCATGTTTCTCAGATGTGTCTGTTTGCACTTGATGAATTAACTTTTAAAAATCTGCAATAATTTCTTGCTGAATTCATCTTTTCCTTCTGGTTGGTTACGAATAAAATGCCAGTCAAAGTGGATTTCAGTTGCTGTCGCTCATACTCTGAACTACAGAAGATATTTCTTATATCAACTTCTTTCCCTGAGAGCTTTTCTTTGCATCCTGCAGCTTCATGGTCAACAGAGGCTAAAAGAAAAAAGTCCCCTCCCCCACTCACTGTGTAGCGCAAACACACTCACCAAACACATTCCAGATATTTCTGAAGAGACCTTATCACATCCACAGGAGTTTTCCCACTTGCATTTTTGTAGACATAATGTCCATGCCCCAATCAGTTATCACACAGAAATCAAATGACAGTGTCAACCCAGAGGATCTGCTCCTGTCCGTCCCTGGATGACATTCAGAAAGCTCCACACCCCGGGATTCCCCATATCTCTGACACTTGCAGTAACACCCACAAAGGTCAGAAAATGCATTTAAACTCTTATTACTTCTAATTCCACTTTCAAAGAAATTAAACACGTATGAATGTGAGTTGTACATGGTACATAACACTTTCTCAAATATACTGCTTTTGAAAAGCATGTGTGTATGTAAATGTGTGTGTGCACGTGTCATTTTGGAGGGCGTTTTATATTTTAGTCCAAAAAAAAAAAGATAAATATTTCAATACTATAAACTTTCCTCTCCTTTATAAGCCACTTTCCATTTTCAATAAATGTTTTAGGTAAAGAGTAAAAATTAGTAAAACCGATGAGACCATTTGGGAAAATGAATTTATATGGGGGAAGCCAAGAACTGGCAAGGTAGTGAGTGAGTTGGGCCAATGTAGACAGCTGGACCAATCAGCACAGGTGTAGACAGCCTATCTGGATCATGTAGCTCAAGCCCCAACTTTTTCTGTAACTTTTATTTGGGTCAAGTATATGAAAACCATCACTTCATTTCTCCCGGTGGCTATAACCATGTGTACGCGGAGTATTGAAAGGAATGGGCCGGCTTCCTCTCAGGGACTTGCTTTGGCTGGAGTCTCACTTCCCTGTTGTTCTCTCACCTCCAGAGCTCCAGGAAGAGCTGCCAGTGAGCAGGCGGGGCAGGTGTGGGGTGACAAGCTGCTGAAGTGTCAGCACGCCCAGATAAAACGACACGGCTGAGCATTGGAAACCCTCTTGTCTCTCCCTAGGTAACCCCAGGAAGTGTAAAGGAGTTGAACGTAGAACAGAAGTTAGAGGATTTGGATGTGGTTTTCAGTGTTAACTCAGGGGTCAGCAATCTTTTTCTGCAAAGAACCAGATAGTAAATATCGTCGGCTTTGCCACCCTACGTTCTTTGCTGGAAGGACTCAATTCTGCCATGACAGTGTGAAAGCAGCCCTAGACAGCATGGAAATGAGTGTGTGACTGCAGCCCAGGAAAACTCTCCTTCTGGACAATGAAGTCTAAATTTCCTATAATTTACATGCACTATGAAATCTTCTTCTTCTTTTGATTTTTTTTCAACCATTTAAAAACTTAAAAGCATTTTCTTAGCTCATGGGCTGAATAAAGACAGGTGGTGGACCGGGTCTGGCCCACGGCTGTGGTTGGCTGACCCTTACATTCACTGACAGGTGGGCAGGCATCTGCAAAAGTCCAGCCAAGGAGGAAGACAGGGCAGCTTCCTGGCTGAGCTAGAACCTACCTTGATATGAGCTGCCGGGTCTGGGACAGTCTGAATCATGTCCTTCAGGAGGCCAGCACGGTTACCATCTGTTCAGAACCTGAGGCAGCTAGAAGACACAAAGGGGCAACACAAATAGTAATAAACAACCAGGTTTCTTTGTTTGGTTTTCCATTAGGACTGAACACAACACACCAATGGTAAAATAACCCCAGCTCTGCACTAAACATTTGCCTTTAGATATGCATAGTAAATGAAGTGACGAGAAAACCCAGTTCTCTCCTGTTGGGAATATCACTTACTTTTAGTCCCCAAAACCCTAATAGGACAAGTCCCCCCAAACCCAAGTCAAATTCAGTTCATGCACATCATTTTACACGGGCAGCATCTACGAGTGATCATTTAAAGGAAGAAATGAGACACCCAAAATTATATTTTCTATTATATTGAGAGAACTGGACTTTTGAACTTTCTACTGAAACTAATGCCATCTACACCTCAGTAAGCCTCATAATTAAGCACTTAATAAAAAGCACAGATACTGGTCATCAAGCGCTTAAGTGGCAGCCCTGGGGCTAAGGGCTCCACACGCATTTCTCATTTAACCCTGACCACCACTCTGAAAGCTCACATTCCCATCATCTGGTCGGGGATGTGGACACCCAGGGAGGTTGCTAATTTGTCCATGATCACCTGATTCTCAAGCAACAGAGCCAGGATTCAAGTCAGACTGGCCTGACTCCAAAGCCCATAAGAAACTTTGGTTTGACATAATTAACAGGTTTCACCCTGTATTTTGAAGATACTTTAATTCATTTGAAAATTTAATTTAAACTTAAATGAATGAAATATTAAGGTGCCCATACTCTAGGGAGAAACACTTCATCCAAAATTTTCCTTTCTTCAGATTCTGCACCAGTGCGTTCTGGTTCTTGTCTGTCTGCCCCTCCCCATCGCAGGTTCTCCACCCCTGCCCCATGCCCCCACCCAGGGCTGACCCCTACAGACTACCTCAGCTGGGCTCCTTCACCTTCTGGCCCCCGTCAAGTTTGATCAACATGACACCACCTGGAGATCACGAGGCAAGAAGAGAGAAGAGTAGGGACATTTTGCCCCCAACCCTTCCCACCATCCACTCGAGGCTCCCTGCAGTCTTGGCCACGGTCTGGCCATAGCTAGATCCTATGGGGACCTCTCCCATCCTCGGGACCCTCCCCCAGGGCTCCAGCCTCTAGGAACTATTCCCCAATCCAACTTGGTTCTCTGTAGATCTTAGCCATCAGTTGTTTCCTGGCACTGAAAATACCTCTTCTAACTTATGTTTTTAGGGGCCATGACATTTTTATTAACTATTATTTTTGTGTGTTTTCTTCTTGGTAAATCTGGCCTATGACTCTTAGCAGTAGTAAACCACAAAACAAAAATTCACATCTTCATTACAGGACTACAGACGCAAAAGCTGACTTTCAAGTTTGCTACTGAACACATTACTCCAGGGATCTGCCAGGGCACTCGCTGAGTCCCAAGGACATGTGTATTCTGGGCTTTCCGACCCTCTCAAGGCGCAAACACATCCACCTCCAACGTAGATGAGCTTCTCACGGTAGGTCTTCGCCTCCGGGTCTGTGTGTGGGGTGGGTCTGTCCCCCACGTGGCTCCACGGCGTCTTCCCAAGATGAGGGGAAGCTTGGCTGTCCAAGATGACAAACTTGGAACCTTAGACATTATTTTTTCCTATAGCCAAATGTCTTGATCTTGGAAAGTAGGCAATTTCCCCCCTAGGTCTAAAGCAAGTCCTGGGGGATAAGAGTTGCTAAAAATGCACAGGGAATGAAGCACTGTCTTGAAATTGAATTGGGCAGCTCTTGAAGGTCACCCACGCTCTTGGCGCACATGGGAGAGGACAGAGGATGGCAGGCAGCCTGGACAAAGGTCTCTCAGAGCTGGCTCCTCTGGGAGCGGGGTGGATGGGTAATTCCTTCCACTCCTCCGAGACGGCCTCCTCAGGGCAGCAGAAGTCACCCCAGGAAAAGACCACTCTGCCCCTAGGGTCATTCAGCCCAGAGGGGTCCATCCTGCAGGTTTCCTGACAAAAGCAAGTCCCCCCACTGCAGGACCCCACATTCAGGAACGACCGCTTTCTCTGTAGGTGTTAGCACCTCTCTAGGGTAACCCAACCCACACAGTCGCTGCCCCCCTGCACCCACACGCTGCTGCTCGTACCACGAGCTTGTCCCCTCCCCTCCAAGCCCAGCTGAGTTAATGACTGCCTCTGATCCAAAGAACGCTGCAGAAGGGATGCTCTGGGGGCCTGAGCTCAGACCTTCATAGAACCAGAAGCTTTCCCTTCCTGCCTCTGGGAACCCAGTCCCTGTGCCCCAGGGCAGCACGTGGCAGAGGCCTGAAGTGGGTGTCCGGCTGACACCTGCACCACGTGCCAGGCCCACGAGGGAGTCATCCTGGACATTCCAGAATGGTGGTTTCTCAGATGACTGCAGCCCCTGCTGACAGCAAGAAAGGAGAACTACTGTCCAGCTGAGTCCAGTCAACCCACAGGGTTATGAGAAAGAGCAAGTGGGTTCTTGTTTGAAGCTACTCATTTTGGGGCTAGTTGATTACCCACATAGATAATCAAAATACCCTTCATGTGTTGTAGATACACAGAGAAGGGAGACTAACTTGCTTACATTTTCCTGTCACACTATGGCAGATTAAATGATGGTTCCAATTCTCCACTCCTCCCGGAGTCCCTGCCTTTTGCCATGTGACTGTGGTTCCTCTCACTAAGTAGGGTGCGCTTCCCCAAGCCTTGTTTTTGGGCTGCCCATTGGACTTGCTTCATTCAACAGAACAAGACAGCCCAAGTCTCAAGAGGCATCAAGTGTCTGCACTTGTAACTTTCCAGCTCCATGGGAACACCCAGGCTAGTGTGCTGGAGATGAGAGGCATGTGGACAAAGCCCAGTCATCCAGTCTCTCCAGCCCAGACCATTCTAGATCATCCATCTAAAAGACCACCCATCCCCAGGCTTGTGAGGGAAACTACAGAACCAGAACTGCCCAGCCAAGGCCAACATGGCCGACCCACAGGCTCATGAGCTGAACAGATGCTACTTGTTTTAAACCGCTGAGATTGGAGGTATATTGTTACACAGCATTTTTGTGACAGTCAATTACTAATATACACGATACGTTCTTAATAACCGGGTTACCAAGATGCCCCTTAAAACTTTCCTAGCTAGAGAGATAAAAGGAGACTCCAACAGAAATTTCAAAGGAAATTCATCCCAACCCACAAACAAACCATTTCCATCCATCTAAGAGACATGATCTCAAACCCTTATCCCACCCTCAAAATGAGTCTGGAAACTGAAGAGTAACCGAGAAACTCCAACCAGAAGACTCTGGGATTCTCAGAGCCCTTCTCAGGAACAGCCGAGTTCTCACTTAACATCGTGGGACCCTGTCAGCCTGCTGGAGATTCCAAATATAATGAAACGGAATCAACATTCTGGATATCCAAGACCATAGAAACATCTCAGAAGTTACAAAGGCCATTCAATCTGTAACCAAGCAAGACATAAACCTAATAACAACTGTTTATGTCTCATGTCTTGTATGGGGAAGTTTGGGGCACTTTCAACGCATAAAGATGAAACTGTGGGGAAGGGGATAAATAGATTCCAGATGCAGCACTGTCGCTTGTCTACCCCTCCAGGGATACAGATGGGGAAACAATTCACACAGATACCCAGAGGTCCTGAGAGCAGACGGCCAGTGGCAATGCCAGATGAGGGACATGGATGATACCTAGGGGAGGGAAAGAGCTGAGTGATACAGAGAATCAAGGCGATGCCACCAAGAAGCCTTGAAGAACAAGAGGCATGTACACTGGCAGAAAGGCAGGGAACAAAAATTCCTCCCAGGTCCTCCACCTTAGGGAGCCAGAGTCTATGACCCTAACCCACCACCACCATCAGGTCATCATCCACTCAAGGGATTTACTAACCAGAGCGTGTGAATGCTGCTGCCGTCCTCCAAACCAGACCAGCCAAGAAGCAAAGTCCCTAAAGCCCAGAAGGATGAAAGTTCTACCTCCTTTCCCATGCCTCTTCCCTCCACAAATACCCTTGACTGTTTCTGCAGTCATTTGGTGTCTGTTCTTTTTGCCATTTGAGGGGTTTTTATGGATTTTTTTAAGAGCACTTCTAATTTACTTTTGTGTTTCTAATGAGCATTTCTCAAAAATTTAGTCATTGATGAATGACGTGATGCTTTTCTATCGCTGTGGGAGCCTCTTCTATTTTCTATTTTACTTGCCCTTGAAGCCTTGCAAAACCTGAATCCATGTTATCTAAAAACCCTTTTACTACCTATTTCTTGCAATAAATTCCTCTGGTAATGTATATGTTTATGACTTTGGATTTCACAATCCAGTATTATTTTATTACTGGGTATCTTGAAAAATGAAACGCTCCCTTCTTCGTTCTTGTTTTGCAAATGCCAATGGCTTACTACACAGAAACACATATTTGATTTGCGTTGCTTTAGCTATAACCGCATCAAGTGTGGACTGGTGCACAGGGCCAAAGGGAAAATAAGCATTTTGTAATTGGGGAGGCAATACTGTAAACATGGTTAAGAGAAGACCTGCATATCTGCATGGCTGGGGCAAGAATAGAAATGGGCGCTCCCTAACCCTCTTCTCTTCCCAAGCCAGTTCTGGCCTGTTTGCAAGGTCCCCACACAGTCATCGGGACACTCCAGTCCACACGGCCATGCTGGCCATCCTTCAGGCCTAGAGAAGCACACACAGGACCGGCCCAAGGAGATGGACTGCAGGAAAGAGGCCTGTGTAGGCCCGAAAGACGCTCAGGCCAGTTTGGGCAGGAGCTCTGGGTTCCCAGGCCCCTCAAGGGCAGTGTGGAGTGGGAGATGGGCAAGAGAAGGCCCTAGAAGGCATGGGGGCAGGGCTCTCATGGAGGGCAGTGCATCCAAGCAGAGGTGCAGCGTCAGATGGAAGATGGAAGCCAGATTCGGTTTCCCTCCTCAGAAACCTAGAAAAGGTCACTCTGTTCTCTATGGTCTTTGGTTACACATCTGTAGAATGGGGATATTACCGTGGGAGAATAAAAAACACACTCGGCCTTTGTTGGCAGTTCCTGGCACAGAGCACTTAAATTTCCTGAGTGCTAAGTGTGACAGGACCATGTCTTGCTCCAATGAAGTGACTCTCGGCAAACCCCTAGAAAGCTTCAGGATGGTCTCAGAACCACCAACCCTGGGTGAGAGGCCTGGCACTTTCAGCCCCACCCCCTTCCTCTGGAGGGAGAGGAAGAGCTGGAGATTGAATTCATAATTGATCTTGCCTATGTGATGAAATGTTCATAAAAACCCCTAAACGACAGGATTCGGAGAGTTTCCAAGTTGGTGAGCACATCCATGTGCTAAGAGGGTGGTCCCCCCCCGACTCCTCGGAGACAGACGCTCCTGTGCTCGGGACCCTTCTGGACCTCGACCTACAAACCTCCATCCGTCTGTTCATTTGTATCCTTTATAAGAACCTGTAACAGTAAGTACCGCAGTGTCCTGAGTTGTGTGACTCCTTCTAGCAAATTACTGAATCCTGGAGGGGGGGACTGTGGGAACCCCCAACTCTGAAGCCAAGGTGGACAGAAGGGTGGGTAACCTGAGGACCTGACACTTTCTGCTGGCCTCTGAAGTGGGTGGCAGTCTTGTGGCACTGAGCCTTTAGCCTGTGGTGTCTGGTGCTAACTCCAGGTACTCTCAGAATTGAATCAAATTGTAGGATACTCAGTTGGTATTGGAGAGTTGGAAGACGGGTTGATGGTACTGGAAAATACACCATCTATTTGATGTCAGGAGGGAAAATCCCCTCAATTACCACCTCCAAATTGATGTTCAGCCGTTCACACAGGTGTGACGCAAGATTTGGCCAGCCTCTATTGCAACTGGTTTGTCCCTGAATAGAGCCACTGTGTAGCTAATCTTCCCTGCCTACTCCATAAGGCCTTTGTGAGGATCAGACTGAACCATGCCTCCAAAACCTATCACAGTGCTGTGTGCAGAGTAAGCACTTAATCAGTGATAATCATTTTGGGGAAGAAAGCACGCATTCTGATCTTGTATAAAATCTTGCACCTTTGAGGAAAACAATTCTCAAGAAAGAAATTGCCAGTTTTTCATAAGGGCCCTTTGTCCTTAATGTTAAAACCGAATTTTTAATTTCAAGCTAACTAGTCATTAAGTGAAGACATTTTAGACGAAATGGCTCTGAGCAAACTCATCATAATGGATCCATTCACTGAATGAGCTGATCACGAGACACACTTGTTCTAGATGAGTGGGTATTAGGCATGTCAGTCCCTTACCAGCAAAACCTACCCTAAGTACTGCACAGGGCTGACTCTGCTCTGGGCAGTGGTCTCCTAAATGGAGTGTGAGGCCAATGAGACGCCCACCTGGGGCCCACGATTTAAGGAGGTGCCCCACCCCCGCCCTCAGGCTCCTGCAGGTGCTCAGCCGGCACTGAGAGGGGGCATCTCCTTCAACTTTGTGCCTCACTCGGCTGACCCTGGCCCCAGCCCTGGTGCCTGCACTCCCCGAGGTAAGCAAGAGAGACCAGTGGGGGCTTCCCTGGTGGCCCAGTGGTTCAGAGTCCGCCTGCCGATGCAGGGGACACGGGTTCGTGCCCCGGTCTGGGAAGATCCCACGTGCCACGGAGCGGCTGGGCCCGTGAGCCGTGGCCGCTGGGCCTGCGTGTCTGGAGCCTGTGCTCCGCAACGGGAGAGGCCACAACAGTGAGAGGCCCGCGTACCGAAAAAAAATAACGGAAAAAAAAAGAGACCAGTGGAAGGTGGAAGAATGAGAAACCAACTGTACCTCTATATTTGTCTAAAAATAAGAAACTGTACTCCTTCAGTACGATATGGCTTATCTTTCCAAATGAATACAAATAACTACTTCAGTGGGTTGAACTGTTTCCATCATGCAACCCTTCATGTGTTGGAGCCCAAACGCCCAGTAGCTCAGAACGTGACCTTATGAGGAGACAGGGTCTTTCTAGACGTAACGAAGTTTAAAATGGGGTTATTAGGGTGGGCCCTAACCCAATATGACTGGTGTCCTTATTTTTTTTTAAAAAAAAGGAATTTTGAAACAGAGACCTGTGTAAAGGGAAGACAGTGTGAAAACACAGGGAGAATACAACCATCTACAATCCAAGGAGAGGGGCCTGGGAAGACTGTCCCTCACAGCCCTCGGAAGGAACCAATTCTGCCCTCACCTTGATCTCAGACTTGCAGCCTCCAGAGCTGGGAGAGAAGAAATTTCTGTTGTCTAAGCTCCCCCAGTCTGTGGTACTTTGTTACAACAGCCCTGCAAACTAACGCACCTTTATTTTCAATATTTTAACTGATGAAGAATACAGGCCCTGATGGGGGCATGGCCTCAAGAACCACATCCAATTTAATTGCACTATTTCTTACGGGACACAAACTCTGCTCTAGGACCGTCCCAGGCACCATGGACTGTTGTGCCATCGACTCATCACTCCTGGCTTCATGTCAGCAGAGAAGAGACTCTTTTAAGTTCTAAGGCTTGAGTGAGTGTTATACGGGGCCCACCATAATCTCTTCCAACCCCTGGAATGCTTTTCGGGGGGAAGGCTGACAGTCCTGAAGAGCTAAGGGGCATGATTTGTAGATAAAGTGCTGAAATCCTCCACCTTTATTTATTTATTTTTTTGCATAGCTAATGAATGTGTAGACTCAATCCCTGTGTGTGCCTCTCGAAATGAGGTTTCAATTGAATTCAGGCAAAATAACTCTAAAATAACTATGAACCAAACCTAGTAACAGGACAGAAAAAATATAGTTATCATAAAAGCACAGGCCTGTGGACACTGTTCTTGGCCCTTTGGCTCTTCTGGAAGGCGCAGAAGAAAGTGGAAGGCAGTGTAGAAGGGAAGAGTTGTGATGACTGCAGTACTTAGAAAGCAGTGATTTTAAAAACTCTACAGGAGAGACCTTCAAGATGGCAGAGGAGTGAGACGTGGAAATCACCTTCCTCCCCACAAACACATCACAAACACATCTACATGTGGAACAACTCCTACAGAACACCTACTGAACGCTGGCAGAAGACCTCAGACCTCTCAAAAGGCAAGAAACTCCCCATGTACCTGGGTAGGGCAAAAGTAAAAACAGAGACAAAAGAATAGGGATGGGACCTGCACCAGTGGGAGGGAGCCGTGAAGGAGAAAAGGTTTCCACACACTAGAAGCCCCTTCGCGGGCGGAGACTGTGGGTGGCGGAGCGAGGGAGCTTCGGAGCCGTGGAGGAGAGCACAGCCACAGGGGTGCGGAGGGCAAAGCGGGGAGATTCCCGCACAGAGGATCGGTGCCGACCGGCATTCACCAGCCCAAGAGGCTTGTCTGCTCACCCGCCGGGGCGGGCGGGCCTGGGAGCTGAGGCTCGGGCTTCGGTCGGAGCGCAGGGAGAGGACTGGGGTTGGCGAGAACACAGCCTGAAGGGGGCCAGTGCGCCACGGCTAGCCGGGAGTGAGTCTGGGGAAAAGTCTGGACCTGCCGAAGAGGCAAGAGACTTTTTCTTACCTCTTGGTTTCCTGGTGCACGAGGAGAGGGGATTAAGAGCACCGCTTAAAGGAGCTGCAGAGCCGGGCTTGAGCCGCGGCTAACAGCGCGGACACCAGAGACGGGCATGAGACGCTAAGGCTGCTGCCGCCACCAAGAAGCCTGTGTGCGAGCACAGGTCACTCTCCACACCTCCCCTCCCGGGAGCCTGTGCAGCCCGCCACTGCCAGGGTCCCGGGATCCAGGGACAACTTCCCTGGGAGAACGCACGGCGCGCCTCAGGCTGGTGCAACGTCACGCCGGCATCTGCCGCCGCAGGCCCGCCCCGCACGCCGTGCCCCTCCCTCCCCCCCTCCCCGGCCTGAGTGAGCCAGAACCCCCGAATCAGCGGCTCCTTTAACCCCGTCCTGTCTGAGCGAAGAACAGACGCCCTCCGGCGACCAACACGCAGAGGCGGGGCCAAATCCAAAGCTGAGCCCCGGCAGCTGTGCGAACAAAGAAGAGAAAGGGAAATCTCTCCCAGCAGCCTCAGGAGCAGCGGATTAAAGCTCCACAATCAACCTGATGTACCTGCATCTGCGGAATACCTGAATAGACAACGAATCATCCCAAATTGAGGAGGTGGGCTTTGGGAGCAACAATATATGTATATTTTTTTCCTTTATCTCTTTTTGTGAGTGTGTATGTGTATGCTTCTTTGTGTGATTTTGTCTGTATAGCTTTGCTTTTACCATTTGTCCTAAGGTTCTGTCTTTCCCTAGTCTGTTTTTTTTTTTAGTATAGTTTTTAACGCTTGTTATGATTCGTGGATTTGTTTTTTGGTTTGGTTGCTCTCTTCTTTCCTTTTTGTTTATTGCTTTTTAATTTTTTTATTTTTAATAACTTTTTTATTTTAATAACTTTTTTCTTTTCTTTCTCTCTGTCTCTCTGTCTCTCTGTCTCTCTGTCTCTCTCTCTCTCTCTCTCTCTCTCTCTCTCTCCCCTTCTCTCTTTCTTTCTTTCTCCTTTTTCTTTTGACCCGTGTGGCTGACAGGGTCTTGGGGTTGTGGCTTAGTGTCAGGCCTGAGCCTCTGAGCTGGGAGAGCCAAGTTCAGGACATTGGTCCACCTGAGACCTCCCGGCTCCGCGTAGTAGCAAACGGCAAAAGCTCTCCCAGAGATCTCCATCTCAACACTAAGACCCAGATCCACTCAACGACCAGCAAGCTACAGTGCTGGACACCCTGTGCCAAACAACTAGCAAGACAGGAACACAACCCCACCCATTAGCAGAGAGGCTGCCTAAAATCATAATAAGGTCACAGACACCCCCAAAACACACCACCGGACGTGGTCCTGCCCACCAGAAAGACAAGATCCAGCTTCAGCCACCAGAACACAGGCACCAGTCCCCTCCACCAGGAAGCCTACACAACCCACTGACCCAACCTTAGCCACTGGGGGCAGACACCGAAAACAACGGGAACTACGAACCTGCAGCCTGCGAAAAGGAGACCCCAAACACAGTAAGTTAAGCAAAATGAGAAGACAGAAAAACACACAGCAGATGAGCAGCAAGGGAAAAACCCACCAGACATAACAAATGAAGAGGACATAGGCAGTCTATCTGAAAAAGAATTCAGAATAATGATAGTAAAGATGATCCAAAATCCTGGAAATAAAATGGAGAAAATACAAGAAACGCTTAACAAGGACCTAGAAGAACTAAAGAGCTACCAAACAATGATGAACAACACAATAAATGAAATTAAAAATTCTCTAGAAGGAATCAATAGCAGAACAACTGAGGCAGAAGAACAGATAAGTGACCTGGGAGATAAAATAGTGGAAATAACTATTGCAGAGCAGAATAAAGAAAAAAGAATGAAAAGAATTGACGACAGTCTCAGAGACCTCTGGGGCAAAATTAAACGCACCAACATTCGAATTATAGTGGTCGCAGAAGAAAAAGAGAAAAAGAAAGGGACTGAAAAAATATTTGAAGAGATTATAGTTGAAAACTTCCCTAATATGGGAAAGGAAATAGTTAATCAAGTCCAGGAAGCACAGAGAGTCCCATACAGGATAAATCCAAGGAGAAACGCACCAAGACACATATTAATCAAACTATCAAAAATTAAATACAAAGAACAAATATTAAAAGCAGCAAGGGAAAAACAACAAATAACACACAAGGGAATCCCCATAAGGTTAACAGCTGATCTCTCAGCAGAAACTCTGCAAGCCAGAAGGGAGTGGCAAGACATATTTAACATGATTAAAGGGAAGAAACTACAACCAAGATTACTCTACCCAGCAAGGATCTCATTCCGATTCGATGGAGAAATTAAAACCTTTACAGACAAGCAAAAGCTAAGAGAATTCAGCACCACCAAACCAGCTCTACAACAAATGCCAAAGGAACTTCTCTAAGTGGGAAACACAAGAGAAGAAAAGGACCTACAAAAACAAACCCAAAACAATTAAGAAAATGGTAATAGGAACATACATATCGATAATTACCTTAAATGTAAATGGATTAAATGCTCCAACCAAAAGACATAGACTGGGTGAATGGATACAGAAACAAGACCCGTATATATGCTGTCCATAAGAGACCCACTTCAGACCTGGGGACACATACAGACTGAAAATAAGGGGATGGAAAAAGATACTCCATGCAAATGGAAATCAAAAGAAAGCTGGTGTAGCAATTCTCATATCAGGAAAAAGGGACTTTAAAATAAAGACTATTACAAGAGACAAAGAAGGACACTACATAATAATCAAGGGATCAACCCAAGAAGAAGATATAACAATTGTAAATACTTATGCACCCAACATAGGAGCACCTCAATACATAAGGCAAATGCTAACAGCCATAAAAGGGGAAATCGACAGTAACACAATCATAGTAGGGGACTTTAACACCCCACTTTCACCCATGGACAAATCATCCAAAATGAAAATAAATAAGGAAACACAAGCTTTAAATGATACATTAAACAAGATGGACTTAATTGATATTTATAGGACATTCCATCCAAAAACAACAGAATACACTTTCTTCTCAAGTGCTCATGGAACATTCTCCAGGACAGATCATATCTTGGGTCACAACTCAAGCCTTGGTAAATTTAAGAAAATTGAAATCATATCAAGTATCTTTTCCGAACACAATTCTATGAGACTAGATATCAATTCTAGTAAAAAATCTGTAAAAAATACAAACACAGGGAGGCTAAACAAAATACTACTTAATAACCAAGAGATCACTGAAGAAATCAAAGAGGAAATCAAAAAATACCTAGAAACAAATGACAATGAAAACACGACAACCCAAAACAGTTCTAATAGGGAAGTTTATAGCAATACAATCCAACCTCAAGGAACAAGAAACATCTCAAATAAACAACCTCACCTTGCGCCTAAAGCAATTATAGAGAGAAGAACAAAAAAACACCAAAGTTAGCAGAAGGAAAGAAATCATAAAGATCAGATCAGAAATAAATGAAAAAGAAATGAAGGAAACGATAGCAAAGATCAATAAAACTAAAAGATAAACAAAATTGATAAACCATTAGCCAGAATCATCAAGGAAAAAAGGGAGAAGTGTCAAATCAATAGAATTAGAAATGAAAAAGGAGGAGTAACAACTGACACTGCAGAAATACAAGGGATCATGAGAGATTACTACAAGCAACTCTATGACAATAAAATGGACAACCTAGAAGAAATGGACAAATTCTTAGAAAAGCACAACCTTCTGAGACTGAACCTGGAAGAAATAAAAAATATAAACAGACCAATCCCAAGCACTGAAATTGGGACTGTGATTAAAAATCTTCCAACAAACAAAAGCCCAGGACCAGATGGTTTCACAGGTGAATTCTATCAAACATTTAGAGAAGAGCTAACACCTATCCTTCTCAAACTCTTCCAAAATAAAGCAGCGGGAGGAACACTCCCAAACTCATTCTACGAGGCCACCATCACCCTGACACCAAAACCAGACAAAGATGTCACAAAGAAAGAAAACTACAGGCCAGTATCACTGCTGAACATAGATGCAAAAATCCTCAACAAAAAACTAGCAAAAAGAATCCAACAGCACATTAAAAGGATCATACACCATGATCAAGTGGGGTTTATCCCAGGAATGCAAGGATTCTTCAATATACGCAAACCAAGCAATGTGATACACCATATTAACAAATTGAAGGATAAAAACCATATGATCATCTCAATACATGGAGAAAAAGCCTTCAACAAAATTCAACACCCATTTATGATAAAAACCCTGCAGAAAGTAGGCATTGAGGGAACTTTCTTCAACATAATAAAGAGCATATATGACAAACCCATAGCCAACATCATTTTCAATGGTGAAAAACTGAAACCATTTCCACTAAGATCAGAAACAAGACAAGGTTGCCCACTTTCACCACTATTATTCAACATAGTTTTGGAAGTTTTAGCCACGGCAATCATAGAAGAAAAAGAAATAAAAGGAATCCAAATCGGAAAAGAAGATGTAAAAATGTCACTGTTTGCAGGTGACATGATATTATACATAGAGAATCCTAAAGAAGCTACCAGCAAACTACTAGAGCTAATCAATGAATTTGGTAGAGTAGCAGGATACAAAATTAGGGCACAGAAATCTCTTGCATTCCTATACACTAATGATGAAAAATCTGAAAGAGAAGTTAAGGAAACACTCCCATTTACCATTGCAACAAAAAGAATAAAATACCTATGAATAAACCTACCTAAGGAGACAAAAGACCTGTATGCAGAAAGCTATAAGACACTGATGAAAGAAATTAAAGATGATACAAACAGATGGAGAGATATACCATGTTCTTGGATTGGAAGAATCAACATTGTGAAAATGACTATACTACCCATAGCAATCTACAGATTCAATGTAATCCCTATCAAACTACCAATGGCTTTTTTCACAGATGTAGAACAAAAAATTTCTCAATTTGTATGGAAACACAAAAGAACCCAAAAAGCAAAAGCAACCTTGAGAAAGAAAAGCGGAGCTGGAGGAATCAGATGCCCTGATTTCAGACTATACTACAAAGCTACTGTAATCAAAACAGTATGGTACTGGCACAAAAACAGAACTATAGATCAATGGAACAGGATAGAAAGCCCAGAGATAAACCCACGCACATATGGTCACCTTACCTCTGATAAAGGAGACAAGAATATACAATGGAGAAAAGACAGCCTCTTCTATAAGTGGTGCTGGGAAAACTGGACAGCTATATGTAAAAGAATGAAATTAGAATACTCCCTAACACTGTACACAAAAATAAACTCCAAATGGATTAAAGGCCTAAATGTAAGGCCAGACACTATAAAACTCTTATAGGAAAACATAGGCAGAACACTCTATGACATAAATCACAGCAACATCCTTTTTGACCCACCACCTAGAGAAATGGAAATAGAAACAAAAATTAACAAATGGGACCTAATGAAACTTAAATGCTTTTGCACAGCAAAGGAAACTATAAGCAAGATGAAAAGACAACCCTCAGAATGGGAGAAAATATTTGCAAAGGAAGCAACTGACAAAGGATAAATCTCAAAAATATACAAGTAGCTCATGCAGCTCAAAATCAAAAAAACAAACAACCCAATCCAAAAATCGGCAGAAGACCTAAAGAGACATTTCTCCAAAGAAGATATACAGATTGCCAACAAAGACATGAAAGGATGGTCAACATCACTAATCAGTAGAGAAATGAAAATCAAAAGTACAATGAGGTATCACCTCATTGATACTAGTCAGAATGGCCATCATCAAAAAAATCTACAAACAATAAATGCTGGAGAGGGTGTGAAGAAAAGGGAACGCTCTTGCACTGTTGGTGGAATATAAATTGATACAGCCACTATGGAGAACAGTATGGAGGTTCCTTTAAAAACTAAAAATAGAACTACTATACGACCCAGCAATCTCACTACTGGGCATATACCCTGAGAAAACCATAATTCAAAAAGAGTCATGCACCACAATGTTCTTTGCACCTCTATTTACAATAGCCAGGACACGGAAGCAACCTAAGTGTCCAGTGATAGATGAATAGATAAAGAAGATGTGGCACATATATACAATGGAATATTACTCAGCCATAAAAAGAAACAAAATTGAGTTATTTGTAGTGAGGTGGATGGACCTAGAGTCTGTCATACAGAGTGAAGTAAGTCAGAAAGAGAAAAGCAAATACTGAATGCTAACACAAATATATGGAATCTAAAATAAAAAATGGTTATGAAGAACCTAGGGGCAGGACAGGAATAAAGACGCAGGCATAGAGAATGGCCTTGAGGACACGGGGATGGGTAAGGGGAAGCTGCGATGAAGTGAGAGAGTGGCATGGATATATATACACTACCAAATGTAAAATAGATGGCTAGTGGGAAGCAGCTGCATAGCACATGGAGATCAGCTCGGTGCTTTGTGACCACCTAGAGGGGCGGGATAGGAAGGGTGGGAGGGAAACACAAGAGGGAGGAGATATGGGGATATATGTATATGTATAGCTGATTCACTTTGTTATAAAGCAGAAACTAACACACCATTGTAAAGCAATTATACTCCAATAAAGATGTTAAAAAATAAAAAAAAAATTTAAATAAAATAAAATTCACCCACCTAAAAAAAAAATACAATAAAATGATGCATGAAGAACTTACTAAACTCTAAATATAGCTAACTATACATTCATTTAGCCATTGATGTATAGCCAAGGTTTCTTTCCTCAGTGTAGCTCCACTAAGTCATTGCTATTCTATGCTGCATAAATGAAACATCATACATGATCTGTAATATCCAGTTTTTGTTTATTTAAATAGTTGAGAGTCTTAAGACACCTGTGAAATAAGATTCCCCCCCACTGATTTTTACAGGGGTTTTTTCTCTTAAAAAAAAAACTCTACAGTGCTGAAGGCAAGAATAGGTAGTACTGGGCGAGGGGCATCTTATTTGTGCAGGAGAATCAATGGAACCAATATAAGTCCTCTAAGTACACCAAAGGACCAAAGAAAAGGTCTTTGGAGGTCTGGGACCACAAATATCAAATACTGAAGATATAAAATATTTACATTCACATTTTTCTAAAAAGTCTTGACTAGGAAAGGTAGGGTTTTCTGGGTTTTGTTGTTTTACCTTTAATTGCCCTTGGCTCCCCCATCTTTTCTCTCTGTGAGTCATTTGTCTTCCTTTTGGTCAACACGGCTTTTTCCTGGGTCTTCAAAGATCTTGGAACAACCTGAAAGAGAATTTCAATATATTAAGCCCTGGTTTTTTCCCAAATATTAAAACCAAGGATCGACTATACATTTAGTGACAAATCCTATTTCTGAAACATTACTTTAAAATATCCTAAAAGGGGAATGAACTTAAAATTCTTACTTTAAAAAAAAAAAGTGAGGGAGGGAGATGGGGCAACATTTCTCCCAGGGAAGTTCAGCATTACAAAGCAAAAATTAGGAATGAAATGAGGGCCAAGCCTGAATGGATATACTGAAGACCACGTATACTTTTGCAAAGAAAATATTTTGAAAATGTTTTCCTTTCCTCACAGCCCACAGCTTTAGTAATAATGGTTTCCCCAGATCATTACTTTAGCACTTTTGTCTGCTCAAAACAAAGAGTAATGGGGTTTATTCAACATCCTGAGAACTGTAATTAAACAACTGTTTTAGTCCCAGGAAACAAACAGTCTTTTTAATTTGTAGATGCCACAAGGATCCTTATTTTTTTAAGAGATTAGAGAACTACCATATTAAAAAAATAAAAATAAAAAATCTTCCTGTCAGTGCAGCTCTAAAATCCAATCTCTCTGGGTTTTTTTTGTTTTTTTTTTTTTTTTTTTTTTGGAGATACAGGAATTTCTGTGCTTATGCAAGTCTCCAAATCAAATATCCAATCCCAAAATATTTAGTACATTTAACAAAATCCTCACAACATGACTAATTGCAAATGGCAGCTTTTTCAGTCAAAAATATTTTCAAGTTAGAAAATCCTTAAGTATTGCATCAAAATCAATATTTGCAATGGACAATATTATTTATAAATGGTTCCACAGACCAACTGAGACTCCCACTCCACCCAAGAGGCCCCAGCCAACTCCACCTGAAGGCTGCAGGCCTGGGCATCAAGATATTTAAACCAAATTGCCCAACTGGTGGGGCAAAGGGTTTGGTAGGATATGGAAAATCCAAATTCTTGGTGGAAAATTAGGATACAAACCATATATATAGTCTGATTCCAATATCATAAACAGAAAACAGATGGATGAAAAAACAAGAGAGGAAAAAGGGTACAAATGAACTTAGTTACAAAACAGAAGTAGAGTCACAGATGTAGAAAACAAACTTACGGTTTGTTTTCTACAGGGGATAAGGGGAGGGATAAACTGGGAGAATAAGGTTGACATACACACACTACTATATATAAAATAGATAACTAATAAGGACTTACTGTATAGCACAGGGAACTCTACTCAATGCTCTGTAATGGCCTATATGGGAAAAGAATCTAAAAAAAAAAGAGTGGATATATGTATATGTATAACTGAGTCACTTTGCTGTACAGCAGAAACTAACAACATTGTAAATCAACTAGACTCCAATAAAAATTTAAAAAAAAAACAACAGGGGAGATAGAAAGAGGAGGAAGGCTCTAAGAAAGTGCAGGAAGTCGCTACTGGAAGTGGTCTTTGGGTTTCCAATGTGATTTCTGGGGAGTCTTATTTTCTTCTTTATAACCATGGGCATTTTCCAAATTTTCAGAACCACGAATATTCATCTGGATAATCAGAGAAGAACTACATAATAATGATTGTATAATCCTAAACACGTTTGCAAAGTGTTTTCTTCACAGTGATGTGGGATAAGCGTCCAGCCTCAAGGAACCGTGGGGCCTCCCATGCTCAGAGACAGGCCGCTCAGCAGGAAAGGAGGGGATAGCAGTGAATTAGGTCATGCTTCGCATGGCCACACAGATCTTGAGTTAATTAAGGTGTTTCCAAATTTCTTTTTCTCTAAATCCAAAAGCCAATATTGACTATTATTTGGTTAAATGCTTTCCACGGACAAGTGGTTAAAATAGTATTTAGTTTCCAATTGCTGCAAAGGGAACATGGGTTTTAAAAGCCTGGGCTAAAATTTCCTATACTGTGTCATCCTATAGTACGCTTTCGTGCCCAAACCTCTTCTATGCCAAAAGAAACACTTGATTTATGATTGAATATCATTGGACCTGATTTAAAGACAAGAGCAAAGGCCAGAGAAGATTCTATTAAATATGTGCAATGGGTATTTTTAAATTAGCGTTATAATGTTATTAATATTTCATCTATCCAGAGGGCATTTATCTGACAACGTAAATTATCCGTAATGCAGCTGAGAAGCCCACAAAGGATCCAAAAAGATGTCACGAAGTCTAGGGAGAGAGAAGCTTTGCCAGAGAAAAGGCACGCTACCAGCCGCGTGAGGTAACAACCGGCCCAATCAAAGCAGAAAAGTCAGAAAATTATGCAAACCAGACTCAAGAAGTCAAAAAACACAGCCATTTGAGAACCTTGGTATGAGAGCAAACTGCTCAAGCCAGCTGAACAGCCCTCGGTCCTGCAGAAAGCACAGGATGAAGAACATGGTGCCCAGCCCTGCCAAGGTCAAGTGCTCTGAACCCCGTCACCCCTGGATCCAATGAGCCCCCTGATCTACGCAGTAGGAGAACACATGTGATCGTGATCGTTGGAAAATTCTCACTGGAAATGGTCAAAGTTAAACACACCTGAGCATCTCAAGGGCAAGTTTAATTTGCAAAGCAGTCGCGGTGCACAGAGAGACCGGGCTCAGGGCCAGATTGGTGCTGACCACCAGCGGCCAGCAGACCGCTCTCCACCTCAGTCTGCCCACCTGCAAGCCATGGGTTAGACAGGGATGGTGCGAGTCCAAGGAGACAGTGTTTGTGGCAGTGCCAAGAGAAGAGACAAGGCATCGTATGTCCAGGGACATGCAACGTCCTCGTTCCATAAACACGCAGACAAGAAGCCACTCCCTACGCACAGATTTTCCTGGCCAGCTGTGTCAGCAACAGTGAATGTTTCATAAGCTGAGGTCAGCTACTGGGAAGATGGAAAACTAGATGTCCTAGAGAGCTGCTGCCTTCTCGACAGAAAACACCCCGGACCTTGAGTGAACAACAGCCGTCTTTTGTGGAAAGGCTTCATTCCCAGCAGCGACACCGGGGACAGTCATGGTGAACTGTGAGCCCGCTCATCTGTTTATAGCCCCCTCCCCACAGGTAGCAAAGGCAGCGGACACACTGGCTGCCCCCTTCTCCTGAGAAAGGAAACCCAACTTTGCTTGGGTATGTAGCCCAGCCCCCCGACATGCCCTGGCAAAGGCTGACCCTGCCCCAACTTCAGGGGCAAATCTGATCATTGGGCACCCATTCCTCTTGCCACTGATTGGTTTAGGGATGAGCATGTGATATCATTTTGGCCAATTCAACCCTGGGGGACATAACAAGAGGACTTCTGGAGAAAGTCTCTTGGCTGACAAAGAAAGGTCATGTGATATTGTCCTGTCTTGGGGACAGTTGGAACTGTGACAGCCATCTCAGAACCATGAGAGGTGGGGACCTGAGGACAAAACCAATATGCTGCGATGTCAGGGGAAAAAATGAAGGCAGTCCCCTGAGATTCTGCTTTGGGTGGGGGACAGCAGGATTAATCAACCCTGAAGACACGAAGCATCCTATAGACTACAGTGTCTATGTTCAAAAGAGCCACCTTCGTCTCTTTCATTATCTGTGTCCAACTCAAACAGACATGCTGGGTACACTTTTCTGTTCTAATTTTTTAAATAAAATGATCTGCTGGAAATTAGCCCAGCCCATAAATCTTCCTACTTATAACATTATATCTTAAGACTTGAGAAACAAATAACTATTATCAAGATAAGTGATCTATCTCAGTCTATATATGTGTTGAGTGTCCAGGTACTAGAGGTGACACAGAATGGTGCCCTCAGTAAACAAAGGATTTGATGGGGGGATTACACTTCTGGTTAAATGACTGATTGGAGGCAGAATGTGGTGAGGGTCATAAGAGAAGTACAAAAGAGGTGGCAATTCCATCTAGCCTCACGGAATGGCAATGCCTCTTCATAGGAGTGAGTATACCATAGGCACTTAGTATTCAATAGATGGGAACAGGGAGGAGAGTATATAAGGTAGAGGAGAGAGATGAGCAAAGGTATGAAAGTGAAAAAGTACGCAGGAGAGGCACACTGTAGAGTGTCTTTTACTCTCAGAACACAGTTCAGAAATGTCGAATGACTTGTCTCTATAATTAAGAAGTTATGTTGATACTTGTTTCTTTCCACAATCTAAGTTCAACCTACCCTTCAAATCCATTCATTCACTCAATTGTTCCTCCATTCATTCATCCATCACCCATTATCCATCATCCATCCATCCATGATCCATCAATCTATCCATCCATGAATTCATCCATCATCCACCCATCCATCCATCCATCCATCCATCTACCCATCCATCATCCATCCATCCATCCATCATCCACCCATGCATCCATCTATCCATCCATCTATCCATCCATCTATCCATCCATCAATCTATCCATCCATCTATCCATCCATCAATCTATCCATCCATCTATCCATCCATCAATCTATCCATCCATCAATTCATCCATCATCCATCCATCCATCCATCCATCTACCCATCCATCATCCATCCATCCATCATCCACCCATCCATCCATCCATCCACCCATCTATCCATCCATCATCCATCCATCCATCCATCCATCCACCCATCTATCCATCCATCATCCATCCATCCATCCAACAATCTATCCATCCATCATCTATCCATCCATCCATCTATCCAACGTCCACTAAGTCAGTTTCCTCCAGGTGCCATCACTGAGTTAAGCACTAACTAGAGGTGGGCTCTGCCATGAGTTGAGAGTCTAGTGGGAAAGACAAGGTTGTAAAGGAACAATCACAAATACCAACTCCCCCATTACCACGCTTGACCCTCAGCTGCAGAATAACTCCCACAACGGAGGTATGCAGGCAGAATCCAATTGAGCAGAGCACCTGAACTATTTGAGAGACTGAAGGAAGAAAACTGGACAACCAAGAAACAGGGAGGAGCAGTCAGAGAATTAGGAAAAATCTAGAAAGGACCCAAGTCCTGGAGGCCAAGGAAGGACATTCAGTAAGGCAGAAACAGTTCACAGCGTTGATCTCCAGAGAGCTGAATACGAATGAGAAATTCAATCAACCAACCACACAAGTTGACAAAAAGGTATTGGATTCGGCAAGTCAGAACCTCTGGGTGACCTCCAATAATGTTGCCAGTTTCCAAAGGTTTGCTAGTGGAAGGTTGGGAGGATATAGGAAGGTCAACATAGGCTATTCATGAAAGGCACTAAGCAACAAAGAGAGAAAAGGGGAAAGCAGTTTAAGAAAAAAAGAAACACGTGTTCACTCACCCAACATTTGTTGCATGCCTACTATGTGTCAGAAATGGCCAGCAGCTAGGAATGCAAGAGTGCACAAGACTCAGTCCTGCCCTCAAGAAGTTTACGATGCAATTAGAAGAAGGTTTATCTTATTTGTCTAGCTGGTTTCTTAAGGATGAGAAAAGCAGGTACGTTTATAGGTGGGATAAAGGGAAAGGTGTAGTAGCAGAGATAGATTCTAGAGACAGAGGATCAGGGACAGTCCAGCCTTGAAGAGACAGAGGAAAGGCCAGGCCATAATGTCAGCTCTGGCGGGTGGAAGGGACCCCAGTGTCTCAGAAGTGGTGTGTTACTAAATGTTTAGCAACCGGCTCTCCAGGGGAAATCCTCTGATTTGAAGCATTTGGCAATTCTTGTGGAGTAACTATCCCTATCCTGGGCAATTTCAAGAAACTAACAGAAGTCCCTGAGTACAGAGTTGAATAGAGATATGGGCCATCTTTCTAGTAAGTCTGAGGTGCCAGCCCTGGCACACCTGTGCTCCAGAAGCCAAGCAGAGAAAAAAGGCCCCAAAATTACTGTTAAGTTAAGAGGTGATGGTGAGGAAATCTGTGAAGACCAACCAAAGCAGCTGCTCTGCCAGTAGCTGAGTCCCTGAGACATGTCACTTGTAGGTAGGGCAGAAACGAGGGAGATGGCGTTCCAGAGCTAGAAAACACGGCAGTGCTCTGAAATCGCATCCACATCAGCTCTTCTGCCTCTTGAACCTGCTAAGAACCCAAAACGTCGTATGCTGTTCATCGTTACCATCCCTCAACTTGACATCATTCGTGCGCACACGTGTGTACCTTTCCACTTGTAAATCACTGTGCTGCCTTATCCACTCTCAGAACTCCGCGAGGCAATTCCTGGCAGCTTTTCAAATTCCCCAGAGGGGGTCCACTGACTCTCCGTCTTAGAGAAACGTGGTAAAAAATATACCAGAGCAGTTCTGCCGGAAGAAAATGGCAAGAGTCTTCAGGAATCAAGTCTGGGCCATGCATGGCCACGCCTGGAGGCTGCCTGTCAGTTTTGTTTTGTTTTGTTTTGTGGTTGTTTGGTTTCCTTTCATTTTGTTCCTTGGGGTCAGCCTTTCTGCCATTCACAGCCTTAAGTCAACCTCCATCCTTAATGCTTCTTCCCTTATTCTTTTTCCAAGGAGAGAGCAAAACGAACCTGGACATTAACGCGCCTTACGAGCCTGTGATGTCCTTGGAGGAAGGGACACTGGGTCTTTCTCTCCTTCTTGGCCTCGTCATGCGCATGTGAAAGCATTCAAGCTGATCGGGCTGATGGCAGAGGCAGGGGGGTGGCCGCCGCCTTCCACCAGGGCAAGACGCACAGCCACCAAACGGCTCCACAGCCCCTCGGTCTGGGGTCCATGGTCTGCCTCGAGGTCCCCAGTAAAAAAGAGACATTTGAAAGAAAACAGGCTGCGTTTGAAAGGCGGGTGACATCCAGAAAAGGGAAAACAACTATAAATACTACTTCTCTCCCGTTTTACACTGAGCCTTCTGTTAAAGGAAACACATTTACCAGAGTTGTGTTTTTTCCCTAAGCTCAACTGGAAAAACATAAATATTTAGTCATTTCATAACGGCAGACAACTGACAAGCAGGCCACGGATTAAAGGGACATGATGTATTTCTAAGAAAGTTCATCACACAAAATATATCTTTGAGAACAGAATCCCAAAGTCTGTTTTAGAAGCGAATTTGGCCTTCAAAATGAATGTTGTCTTGATGTCATCACAAGGTCACATCTTACAGACAGCAACTGCTTCAACAGCCATCTGTGCAAACAACGAGGTCTGTTTCATATTTTTATTTTTATATTTTGTTTTTTGGGTTTTTTTGTTTGTTTTTGCGGTACGCGGGCCTCTCACTGTTGTGGCCTCTCCCGTTGCGGAGCACAGGCTCCGGACGCGCAGGCTCAGCGGCCATGGCTCACGGGCCCAGCCACTCCGCGGCATGTGGGATCTTCCCGGACCGGGCCACGAACCCGTGTCCCCTGCATCGGCAGGCGGACTCTCAACCATTGCGCCACCAGGGAAGCCCTGTTTCATATTTTTAAATTGACAACACTGGGCAGAAAAAAGTAAAACATTGTTAATGCCTAACTGCTTTAGAGGATGCATATAAAATAACTAATTGCTAGTTAAATTAATCAATATTGTATTACCATCTCAATATTATAAATGCAAAATTCCTGAGCAGCAAGATCTATAACAGAGCAAAAATGAAAATAACTTAAATTAATAGCGATATCCTATGTAAGGGACCCAGAGAATATCACAGAGCACCTCTTTCAGATGAAATTCTTCTTTCAGCATCCCTCTAATGTGTTTATTTTGAATACAGTATGAAGAGGCAAGTCAGGAGAATTAGAAGCTTTTCCTAAGGAAAATCAACTGGCCTAAAGGCAGAAAGAAAAAATTCTTAGGCTCTCCAATAACGCAGATAATTCTCTACATTATCTGCCTTTAAAAAACAAACCAACTGCCAAATACTTACAGAATATTAACTGGGAAAGGTTTCCTTGTGCTCTTTAAGAGTGAGGCATTTCAAAGAACCCTGAACTCATCCTGAAAGTAGTTCTGTGTCCACTAGCTTGGCTGAAATACTTTGGCCTCCCTGGTGATGGGATTTTCACCGCAGGAGCACTGAAATCAGCTTTTCCATTTCTGCTGATTTTGATTAGTTTAAGAGAACTGCATCAAAACTGTCTCACTTGTACTGGACACAATCTGGAAATAAAGATTTTTCACTCTTCTTATATATTTAAATAGAAATCACGAGTCTCACCACAAACGCCCTTCACTGATACAGTGTAAGTCCTCTACATACGAATGAGTTCCATTCTGAGAGCGCGTTCGTAAGTCCAATTTGTTCGTATGTCCAGCAAAGTTAGCCTAGGGACCCAACTAACACAATCGGCTACATAGTACTGCACTGTAACAGGTTTATGATACTTTTCACACAAATAATACGCAAAAAAAAAAAAAAACATAAAGAAAACATTTTTAATCTTACAGTATAGTACCTTGAAAAGTACAGTGGTACCATACAACAGCTGGCATCCAGGGGCTGGCATCGAGTGAACAGGCAAGAAGAGTTACTGACTGGAGGAAGGAGAGGCGGTGGGAGATGGTAGAGCGGAAGGGTCGTCAGCAACAGGAGACGGAGGGCAGGCTGCAGTTTCACTCACGCCTGACGCTGATGGCACAGGTTCTGGTTCCTTGCTGGATTCAATTCTATCTACCCTCTTGAAAGAACAATCCAGTGATGTCTGGGTAGTAGCTCTTTTTTCTCATCATAGATGACACGGTAGCACTGGACTGCATTCTGAACGGCTGCTGCAACCTCTGTGTACTGTTCCACGTTCGGGCCCTGTGCCTCAAAAACTAACAGTGCCTCCTCAAGTAAAGAAAATCTCCTTGCCGTTTCCTGCATCGTGAATCTCTCTGGTCCTTCAATTATTGTTCTCCTCTTGTCTCCCTTTGTTCTTTCTCTAGGACAAAGAGAATTCAGGAAATTCCCAGGCAGCTACCCTATCTGCACTCGCTACCTCGCCAGTTGTACGTTGTGAAAGTTGGCTCCAGCCTTGAACCGATGAAACCAGCCATGGCTGGCACTCGAAGATGTTCCCTCTGATTCTTTGCCGTGTTTCTGCTTCAAGTCTTCATAAAGGCTTTTAGCCTTCTCTTGAATCAGCATTAAGCTGAGCGGGACTCGACGCTGATGCTGACCCTGCATCCACACACTGAGAAGTTTCTCCATCTCCTCCATCACTTTTCCACGCTTCTCCGATATCACTGTCAACATCATCAGCACAGCAGACTTCACATGTTCCATGATCTTGTTCTTTAAAATCGCGCCGATGGTTGAACGTTTCAAGTTATAAGGACAAGCGACGTCTACCATCTTTTCGCCTCACTCCACTCTCTCAGTTATTTTCATTTCTGTTTCCATCATAATCGCTTGGCGCTTCCTAGCAGTACCAGCTACCTCACTGCTGCTTTTACGCTTGCTTCTGGACATCCTGGGCTTGAAATAAAGATACTGTACTACTGTACTCTATACAGTACTGTCCAATAAAGTACAACCACTTGTAGAGGATGCATGCACGTGACAACGTACGCCAGACACGTGAACCAACTTACGTGATTGGACGGGTGAACGCACGTTCACATCTCTGAAAGTCTGCAACTTGGAGGTGCCTATGTAGGGAACTTACTGTACCCAGGAGGCAAAGTTTACAATGTGCCTCTGGCTGTACAGCTCTGCATTCCATCCGTACAGAATCTTCCATGAAATACATCATTAGCAAGTCCTTCTATAAGTATTAACTGATGACATCATGCAAAGAGCTGTGTCCAGGGGTGAGGGAGGATGAAAAAGTTCCAAGGTGTGTCTCTCATGCCTTGCGGGAGAGTCAGCGTGTGGCCTAATGTTTTATGATACAGAATAAGGGGCAACACAGCAGCTTCGATAAGATGCACTGGGACAGCTTGGGGAAGAGGAAGAGGGAGCTTCAGCTTTGGGTGGTAGGATTTAAATCAGATGATGAAAAAGAGGAAGAATGTTATACAGACATGAGAGAGGAGGGCAGCCCGGGAAGAAGGAATAAGTGCCGCAGGCCATCAAGTACAACAGGACTGCAGAACACGAGCCTATAAAGGGGGCACAAGGCAGCCACCTCTGCATGTGAGTAAAAGTCTCTGTGAAACAGCACAACAACAACCAAATCATCTTTGCCATCACCTGAGGTGGTCAAGGAGGGCTTTTCAAAGCAGGACAAAGGCGTCAGACAGAGGGTGTGGAGAGAAGCTGGGCCAGTCCTTCAGGCAGATGTTCCAGAAAAGCAGGAGAGCGGGAGAGCCCAAGGGTGGGATGGTGGGCACCGTGGCTGGACCAGGAAGGCTTGTGTGGCCAGGTGGAGCCACTGAGAGAGCCTCAAAGCACAGGCTAGGAAGTGTGGCCCTTGCTCTGAAAACAGCAGCTGGGGACTTTTGAGCATCTGTAGAATGGAGTTTCCCAAAGAGGCTCTTGGGAAGATTCCCAAGGCAGCTGACTGCAGGGAGGGAAATGCTACCATGGTCCAGCCAGGAGTGAAGGCGGCCCAGCCAAGGAGCAAGGAGGCAGGATGGAGGGGAGGGGAGATGCCAAGACCTGGGGGCCCATTGGACACGGAAGAGGAGGGGGAGAGAGAAGGAGAAAGGATGGAAAATGGGAAAGTGAGGTCTTGATGAAGGTGGGGCATTCTGTTCCAGTCCCAAGGATGAAAAATTTCATCCTCAGGCCCCAACCCATGAAGCTGGGCAAGGTGAACAGGAGCTCCAGGGCTTGGTCCAGGCAGGGACTGGGCTTGGACTCTCTCGGGGCCGCAGAGCAATAACAGAGTTTCCCAGGGCAGGGAGGGTGGCTAAGATGGGGGCTGGGGGAGGGGCTACAGGGAGATGGAAGGGGCTTGTCGTCCTCCTGCGGGGCGAGCCTGACCTTCGTCCTCCGTACACCCACCTGCTGAACCCACACCCTGTTCCGTTCGGGGATTATCTTCTCACTTGAAATTTCTCTGAGTTTACTGTTTGCAGCATTCACGAGATACAATGATAACGTTTATTCAGCACTTTTTTTTCCTTCTTGCTGGGAAAAGAGCTATCAAGTACCTGGACTTTTCTTTGCCAGTCTAACCCTCTGAAACGTGACCAGGTTTTGCAATCTCGAAACCAGGTCTTCCAGGCTGGCTCTATCTCTCTCAACAAGAGGAAGGAGGGCCCTTCTCCCTTCTCGTTTTATGGCAGATAGAATAACTTGAGCTTTGTGTAAGAAATGCCTCAGAAGCCAGTTAACCCAGCACGGCTGCTGCGATTCCCCTGCGTGGTAGTAATGGCCTCGGTCATCACCCGAACTGTGCAGCCTTTACGGCACGAACCATCGGCTGCTGTACTGAGAGCCTGGGAGGCGGTTATCACTCTCCTTGTTTCTCTGATAAGGAAGTTGAGGGCACAGATCTGCTAAGTGGATGAGCAGGGATGGGAACTCAGGATTCAAAGCCTGCCTCGATTTAGTCCGTGAACCTTGCTGTCTTTTCCGTGGAGGAAAAGTCACACTCTGGTTTGAGGGCAGAAAAGAGAAAGAGGCAAGCATCCCTGAACCGTTTCTACGTGTCATTTCCACCATGGGGCCCCCTCCCGAGACCCATGATCCTCTTTTGGTTAAAACCCAGGATGAGTGGGAAGATGCCCCTTGGAGAGCTGCACGCTGTTACCCTGATCACTCAGAACCAACTCATGCCCCAAAGACAAAAATCCCCAGGTATGGACACATGCAAGCCAATCTTTGCCTTAAGGCCTCCCAGTTTCTCCTTAGCTTGTCTCTGAAATGCTACGTTTTGTCCATCCATTCTCTGAATCAACTTCCTAAAATCTCACCCAGCCACTGTGGCCTTCTTGGGAAGGCTCAAGAATGTCATTTCAGGCTGAGTGGGTAGTGGGGATGCTCCCAGAAGGCGTTCCCCTCGCTGGTGTTTCAGACGTGGCGTGAACCCAGACATCACACCACCCGCTCTCCACCCCATCGTGTCCGTCCCCATTTACCAAAAACACAGGCAGCCGAACAGAAAGCCTTGAGACCTTGCAGAGGGAAGCTGAGCAGACACCCATGTATCAGGGCTGGGAGGAGAGCTCAGCTGCTCTCATTAACGTCATCGTCTTCTTTATTCTCCCTGTGACCACCAGCCTGCTACTTACTCTTGAGAACTTTCCTCCAAAGCAGAGAACGAGGCCCTGGTCGCAGTCCAATTCACAGCTCTCAGTCTACCTGGGACCCAGAAAACATTCCAGCCGCCCTTGGTGCTGAGAAGGATGACTGAACCCAGGACAACCCCATCACCTCCCTTCCATCTACCCCCGCTTTGTGTTTATACCTTCCTGAGTGAGAGAAGGACAAGCTGTGTGACCCTGCGTGAGTGACTTAGCCTCTCTGTGCCTCCATTTGCATATCTATAAAATGGATACAATAGTAATATCTACTTATAAGTCTTTTGGGGGAATTAAATGAACTAATATATTTCAAAAGCTTAGAAGAGTTCTTGGAACATAGCAAGTGCTCAATAAATGTGAACTATTGAATTAGTTGCATAAAATGGTTTATGGAGAAGAAGTTCCAATGAGTTTTGGGGGATTACTTGTGAATTTTAAATACTTTGTCCACTGGAGTCACAGAAGTCATTTAAAGGTGAGCACTTCCAGTGAGCGTGAATTACACACCCAGGGTAGGCAAGGCAGGGCATCCACTCCTGTAGCTCAGTTTTGCTAATTAACTGGTTTTGCAGGATGGGTTCTCAGGGGAGCAAAACCTGAGTCAGAGATAAAGGTGGAGGGCATTTGACAGGGTGGATGCAGGGGGGAGGAAGCAGGCGTGGACGTGGGGGGAAAGGTGAGGTGTCAGGCAGCCCTAGGAAAGGCCTCACACGTGCCCCTGGGGTACTCTGCAGCTGATCTGGCCTTTCACAGCTGGGAGTCAGGGGCAAGGGGCCAGGCCTTTAACCCCTGCTGTGTGGTTAAGTCTATGTGTCAACTGGGCTAGGCTCTGGTGCCCAGCTGTTTGGTCAAACACTAGTCTAGGTGTTTCTGTGATGGCATTTTGAGCATGTGGTCAACATCTACAATCGGTTAACTTTAAGGAAAGCCGGTTACCCTCCCTAATGTGGGTGGACCTCACCCAATCAGCTGAAGGCCTTAAGAGAAAAAAAGAGGTTTGGGGGGGAAGAAAGGATTCTGCCTCCAGACTGTAACAGAGAAATCCTGCCTGAGTGTCCAGCTTGCCAGCCACAAATTTCAGAATCAAGACTGGAACATCAGACCTGGAGATTTTCATACTGAGTGAAGTAAGTCACACAGAGAAAGACAAATATGAAATAATGTCACATATGTGGAATCTAAAACATAATACAAATGAATTATTTACAAAGCAGAAACAGACTCACAGACATAGAAAACAAACTTCTGGTTACCAAAGGGGAAAGGCGGGGAAGGATAAATTAACTGTACGGGATTAACAGATACACACTGCTATACATAAAATAGACAAGACAGGGATTTACTATATAGCACAGGCAATTATAGTCAATATCTTGTAATATCCTATAATGAAAAATAATCAGAAAAAAAATATATATATATAACTGAATCACTTTGTTGTACACCAGAAACTAACACAATATTGTAAATCAACTATACTTCAATTAAAAAAAAAAGACTGGAACATCATCTCTTGCCTGAGTTTCCAACCTGCTGGTCCATCCTATAGATTTTGCCAGCCTTCACAGTTGTGTGGGCCAACTCCTTAAAATAAATCTCATTAAAATAGATATAAAAACAGATAGAGATGATATAAATTAGATATATAGATGCAGACATAGATATAGATATAGATAGATATCTACACATATGTATGTAAATCCATCCTATTGGATCTGCTTCTCTGGAGAACCTGACTGGTACCCCTGTGCTGAGAAGGCTTTGGCTGCCCCAGGAAGGAGGCATGACCTTGGGCAGGGCGTCATCTGCGGCTGGTACTCCCCAAAGGGGGCCGACAGCTGAGACATCTTCCAGCCACACTCCCAGCATCTGAGGCAATAAGCCCTCCACTCCTAAGAAGGGCAGCACATTCCAGAGTCCATGCTAACCAGGCAAACTGAACAGGTACAGAGTAAATGACCAGAACTGTCAGGTAAAAACCAGGATGAAAACATCGCGTGATTTAGAGTTGGGGAAAAACCTTAGACATCACTAATTCAGTGTGAAATACTCTGGCACAAATGGACAGCATCCGATGATCATGGTACATTGAGGCCGATCTCAGCTGACCAACGCTCTGCACATGAAGTTATGAGACCTCTGATAGCGGGTGGTCCAGGACCTTCCCGCACAGCAAGGATGAAGCCTGACCCTTCCCCATGCACAGGAGGGAGGGAGCGTCTCTAAAATCCAGAGTCAGGGCGCGGAGGGTCTGCTGATTTCCGTGTGCTGTAAATATGACCCCACCCGCGGTTTCCATGGGCCAACAGGAGTTGTAGGGAGAGAAGCACACATGGGTCCTCACAGCTCTCACGTGGGACACTCAGCAGGGAGGTCAGAGACCCCGCATTTCTTTAGCGGGAGTGTTGCCAGCGTCTGTGCAGTGTCTCCCTCACCCCAAGGGGTGAAGGGAAAATGGACTTAGATGGTGAAATTGCACAAGCATACACATGCACACACACAGAGCTCAAAGCTTCAGAAGAACCATTTGGGGAGCCTCACGGGACCCCCAGGGTTCCAAGCTGCCGGGGCAGAGGGACTGGTGCCTGACTTCCAGGGGAAGAATCTCTCAGAGAGGCAGCCTGGAACCACCTGACACAGGTAAGTAGATGGGCCACGGTGGGAGAGAGCTGAATTGCCATCAGTGGCCTGAGCATCCTTTGGAAAGTTGGATGCCAGACTTCCGGGAGCACGTCAAGCCTGAGAGAAGGCGGCTGGAGGTGTCCTAGGGGTGGAGAAGCTATGAGGAGGGTGTCATAAACCACACCACGGAGAGCTGTGGTCCCTACAAGACCCCTGAGGAACCTTCCAACTCACCCCATGCAAGACAGCCGGTGCTTGGACCTCAGCTCCACAAATCACAATGCCCTGGGGAGCAAGCCTTCCACGAGCCCCTTGCCACCCTCCCCTTCCCGCTCCAGCCCTGGAGGAGCAGAGGCAGAGGGCAGCAGAGAAGGGGGAGAAGAAGAACAGTGCTGGGAGACAGGGGCCCCAGAAGTCTTTCTGATTCTGAGACAGGCTCAACACGCAAAGCATCTTTAAATGGACGGAAAGACAGACTTACATTGATTAGACCTCTCAGTACTTGAAAATTAGACTGTTACTTAGCCCCTGGAAGTTCTGGGGAAAGTCTGGCATCTATGAGACTGGGATGGGGGTGAGACGTGCTCTAGACTTGAACCATGAGTTTGGGGGGAATAAAGTTCATCCCGCACTGTGTCTCACTGAGTCCAGCGCATTACACAGATGCCCGGCTTCTCACAGGTGTGGTGGAAGAGGTGAAATCACGGAGGCCGACCTCGGGGACAGCGACAAAAAATGAGACACATCTGGACAAACACCAAGAGACAGAATGGTCTAGAGAGGGTTAGTGATCCAGGCTAGTGACAGACCCACACTCTAAGCCCCACCCCATTCATCCCACCCTGGCTTCAGCTCACCTGGGACTGCAAAGTAATGAGTGGAAACACCTGTACATCAAGGAGATCTGACAACATCGCAATCAGAAACACCTGCCTGTAGGCCAGTGGCTGGAAGAAATGTCCCAATATACAGACTAACGTTTAGAGAAACACAAATACCGTATGATATCACTTGTATGTGGAGCCTTAAAAAAAGGATATAAATGAACTTGTTTACAAAACAGAAACAGACTCACAGGCACAGAAAACAAACTTACGGTTACCAAAGGGGAAAGAGCGTGTGAGGATAAACTGGGAATTTGTGATTAATGGATACACACTACTGTATATCAAACAGATAAACAACAAGGCCCTACTGTATAGCACAGGGAACTATATTCAATGTCTTGTAATATCCTATAATGGAATTGAATATGAAAAAGAATATATATATGAATCACTTTGCTATACACCTGAAACACTGTAACTCAACTATACTTCAATTTAAAAAAGAGAACACTTCCAAGAAAAACACACAAAAAAATAATGAATTAATTAAAAAATAAAGTTCCCAGTTGGGTTCACATATTACCTGCGGGAAAGGTAGGTGAGAAAAAAAAATGTCCCCTGAAGGACAGGACACAGAACAGCTCCAGTGCAGTGTCACAGAGGACCCCCTCCCCTGCTCACAGAAGGCAGCCCTCCCAGGGTGCGATGGAAGGGTCCAAAGGGGACACTGGAGTGATGCCACTCTAGGTGGCAGCCTGTCTCATGTAGGACTGTAGGACGTCATGAATCCTATCAACCACCCCTCCCTGCTATTCAGAGGAGTGAAGAGGGAGTGAAGAGCAGGGAGGAGAAGCTCGATTTTATTTGACCAAGAAATGCAACAGTAAGAAATCTTAATAAGGATGAAATCATAGCACCAGTAGAACGCAGAATTAAACAATTAAGAGATGCTTCCGGCTGAAATATGCCAAGAGGTTTTTACTTCTAATTAGTATTAGAAGATACTAATATTGAGTATCTTCTATAGGTGAGCCAACAAGACGTCAATTGGAGATTTCAGGCAATTCCTAAACTCTGACAGAGTTCACAGAAAATGAAAGGCAGCCCTGCGATTCCAGCCTGTCCATGTGTCTAGCCCCACTCGGAAATCCTTGGCTCTGAGACACCCCTGTTGTCACTATTAGTTTCTTCCATCTCTGGTTACAGCAGTCAGGTTTACAGGGAACAAAGAGACAACCAGAAACATCACCTCTACCTACAGGACATAGGGTTCACCAGCTTGTATTGTTGGAACTGATGGATTTCACATAATTCAGAGAATCACTGGGTTCCAGAGTTGGTCCCAGGACCTCCACCCGCCACTCCCCACTCCCACCAATTCAGATGACATAGCCTAAAACACAACAGCCATATGAAGCGGAAATCCAACCTAATGTTTAAATAAGATGAGTGAGGGGAAGGCTCAACTGCGAGGATACCACGGTCTTGAAAGATATACAAAGTTTGGTAAAGGAAATCAAGGCGAATCTCGAAGTTAATTTATGAAGCAATCCAATACCATATTATTGTACTAGACATGCTCAATTGGAGAAAATCAGAGAGATAGATGATAGGTAGATAGATAGATGATAGGTAGATAGATAGATGATAGGTAGGTAGATAGATAGACAGAAGGATGACAGGCGATAGACAGATGGATAGATAGACACAGATGATGGACAGTTAGATATTGATATCAATATTTTCAGTTTTAATTGCCAAAGGCTAACCAAAGAATTCAGGACGGTTATGGGCGTGGCGGGGAGCGGTTAGAATCATGACTAAACATTGTCCCCGTACCAGAGGAATTTCTCCCATTTTAATTCTCAGATGACCTGACTCCCTGAGTTTCTCATCCCCTTAACTTGCTGCCATGAGCATTTTACTCCTACTTCTCTTTTTACTGACCCTCCTATTTCTGCGAGCATTTCCAGTCACCACTTTAAGGAGAGAGGATAACAGTTTTCTCCTAGAATAATAATAGAAGCAACTTTAAAATAAATTCATAGGCATAAAAAAATTAAAATGAGAAGAAGTCAAAGCTTACCAAACACTTTTTGAAAAGGAAGTTATTTTACGAAAAGCGTTTTGAACTTGGGAAGACTTTGAAGGTCCTCAGAGCCACTTCCATTGTCTTTCTGACTGCGTTGCATCCTGTTACTCGCACTTGGCATAAACCTCCTACTTCTTGATTTAATTTCGGCCTTTAAGTTTTGACACTTTCATTGCAAATGTAGGAACTTTGAAAAAAAGAAACCAAAACAGCTGTGCAAACATCAGACATTCGAAAATGAAACGATTTTTGATAAATATTGACTTTAAATGGGGAGGAGAGGTGGTGAGGAGTGAAAAAGCAGCAAACTGATATATTTACAGCAATTTAAATCCACCCTTATCATTAAAATGTTTCATTACATTATCATATATTTTACAAAGTTATCATTAAAAATGCTTCTGTGTTTTGTAACTAGCAATACAGAGCAACGGCAAAGTTATCATTAAAAATGCTTCTGTGTTCTGTAACTAGCAATACAGAGCAACGGCACTGAAAATAATGCTTAATAACACATTGATGTGTGGGCTTGCCCTTTTTCTCTTCTTTTTTCTCTCAAGCCCTTTTGAAGAATATCTTTGAACACCTCACACTGATTTGATGCTTAACGTTCAAGTCCTTTCAGCAGCTGGAAGTTTCCTGAATAAAACACATGAGCCTTTCATTCCTGAAACTCTAAGATCTGGTGAAAGTCCTCAAAAAATTATGATCCAGTTGGGTGGAATTTCCTCCTGAGAAGTGAAAGATAAACCACATCAAAAAAGGTACTGAAGGGCTTTCTGTCTCTGCTGAGAACGGGTGAGCTTGGCCATGGTCGGGGCAGGAGCCCAGCTGTGCTGTCGAGGCAGGGGGAGCTCAGACTTACTTCAGGCAGGAGCACAGGCAAGGTGACACTGAGAACCTGTCCCATCCGGGGCACCAGAAGCATGCCCCAATGTCAAACTGAGCCAGTTCAAAAGTGTTACACTTTTAATTTATATCCTTATCACCTAAAGAACTTGTCTTTGAGAGGGTATGTCTGCCACAGGAAGAGATTTGAAATGTGTCCAAATCAGATCCTTTTTCAACAAAATTGCATATAATTTTGCAAGGTCTCCAGCAATGGGCCTTAATTGAACATTTTTCAAGATTTTCAGACAAAAACTGTATTAAAACTGACAGATATCAGAGCCATCCTTTGTGGTTCCTTGTTCTGGGACTTTGGGGGAAGCTCCACCTGTGTGAGAAGCGGTGGATTTGGGGTCCACCATTGGAAACACCCAGTTTTCTCACTGGTTTTACTGCATTAATCAGCTATTTTGCAAGCAAAGTCACAACTCAGACATGAAGAAGTTCCTTCAGACATCGCCCAGGTCCAGGGAATCCTTGACCTGGTTTTTGGATCAGGAAACTTCCCTGATGAGGTTTTCAACCATCCTTGGAGAAATACGGGGAGAAGTGGAAGAAGAGTAAGTAACTTTACTCAAAAGGCATTTTCCTTTATTTTGAGATTATATCCTTTTTTTTTTTTTGATGTTAAAATGTCCTTTATTTGTGGAAATGCTGTGAAATTACAGAATAGGTTTTGTTTCTTTCTTCTTGTTTTTTTATTTTAATGTCCTTATTTAACAAAACAAATTGGAAATCCTGATTCCCTTTCTTTTTTTAATTTTACTAGTCTCACGTCTTAATTGCAAGTCTCCATCTAAAATGTCTGCAAAATTATGAGAATTTAATTAGATACCTGAAAATATTTACCATAATAAATAGAAGAAAATGCAAAATATTATATATGGTATGATTACGGCCAGGAAAGAGAACACACAAATGTGATATACAAGGCAAAATGAAAATAGTTGCAGAAGAATGGTATAATTGGGACAATGTAAATTTTTTTTTTTTTGAGTGGGGTACGCAGGCCTCTCACTGTTGTGGCCTCTCCCGTTGCGGAGCACAGGCTCCGGACGCGCAGGCTCAGTGGCCATGGCTCACGGGCCCAGACGCTCCGCGGCATGTGGGATCTTCCCAGACCGGGACACAAACCCGTGTCCCCTGCATCGGCAGGCGGACTCTCAACCGCTGCGCCACCTGGGAAGCCCTGTAAAATTTTTTAAATTTCTTTTTAATAGAATTATCTATTCTAATAGAATAGAATTCCTATAGAATTATCTTTTAAATTAAAAGAAGTTTCGAGTGATACATACTATCGATTGAAGCATACACAATTCTCTCTGTAGCCACCGGAGTGTGTCTTTCCAAAAATATTGACGTAAATGTTAGTTCTTTTGTCACTTTAATAATTTATACATTATGAGTATTATTTATTCATTATCTAAGGACTAATCCAGTCTTCATGTCCATTTTGGGTCCTACAGAACAGTCCAGGCCATATTCAAAGACTCTTCTCTGATAGGGTGAGCTTGAATAGAAGCGATTTTAAAATCTTCATAAAAGTTCTATTAGCCTCGTGCCACTACAAGATTCAAAATCCATTTGCTGGGCTTCCCTGGTGGCGCAGTGGTTGACAGTCTGCCTGCCGATGCAGGGGACATGGGTTCATGCCCCGGTCTGGGAAGATCCCACACGCTGCGGAGCGGCTGGGCCCGTGAGCCATGGCCGCTGAGCCTGCGCGTCCGGAGCCTGTGCTCCGCAACGGGAGAGGCCACAACAGGGAGAGGCCCGCGTACGGTAAAAAAAAAAAAAAAAAAAAAATCCATTTGTTCTCCTACTGGGAGTCTGAAATGTTAACTAGAAAGTGTACATCTTCCCTCTTTTCTTTCCCAATTCTAACTGAAGGTTCTGCTTTGGTTCTCCTTAAAGCAACCTTTGCATTGCACCTATAGCTAACAATAATGTACCCTACACTTAAAAAGTTATTAAGATGGTAGATCTCATGTTAAATATTCTAATAATAGTAATACATCAGTGCTTAATAGATGAAATCATTTTCTCTATTTTTCCTCCCTTCCAACTTCCTCTTTCCCATAGTTGAAGGTTTACTTTCTTGCTGAATTCTCAGTTTTTCCTACCAGATGAATGGTATGACTTTTATTTTCTTCCTCCCCACTTCTTTCCACTGTTTAAACCATTAAGAAGTTATCTATACTATCCCAATGCTTTCAGTACCAATAATAGAAAATTATATAAAGCAAATCATCTGGGGTTCCCTGGTGGCACAGTGGTTGAGAATCTGCCTGCCAATGCAGGGGACATGGGTTCGAGCCCTGGTCTGGAAAGATCCCACATGCCACGGAGCAACTAGGCCCGTGAGCCACAACTACTGAGCCTGCGCGTCTGGAGCCTGTGCTCCGCAAAAGGAGAGGCCACAACAGTGAGAGGCCTGCACACCATGATGAAGAGTGGCCCCCACTTACCGCAACTAGAGAAAGCCCTCGCACAGAAACGAAGACTCAACACAGCCAAAAGCCAAAAATAAAATAAAATTAATTAATTAATTTTTCAAAAAACCATGATTTAAAGCAAATCACCTTTGAGTGGTACAGTAGCCACTGTCATCCAACGAGTTTTAAAAAAAATGATTTCTCTTACTGAATACCCATTCTGCCTCTGGGTTTAACTAGAAGTACAGTAAATATTCTTCCTAAAATGCTACCCTAGGTCACCACATGTCAGACTCATCTGACACAGTCAAGGCCCTATTCCCATTACAAACACAGTGAAATACTATAGAACAAATAACCACCAATACCCACCACTCAGAAAGAGTCTGTATAATACCCAAGAGCAAAAGAAAGAAAGAGAAATCCACAAGCTCCAGAATCAAAGAGAAAAAGTAAAGCAAGAGTGGTAAGTACTAGCTGAAATCACAAAAACCCACAGGAATTTGGGCCCCAAATATAGGTCCTAAGAAATTGGTGGGAGGTGAGGGGTAGATTCTAAGGCTCAAACAGGGACAAAACATGGCTTATGATTCAGGGGAAGCAGGAGAACTAGAATTGGGACTCTTCCTAGCAAGAAATCTTGCTAAGTGCCCAAGGACTTGTGCAGAGGGAAAAAAAAAGAAAAAGCTATCTGTGAGACATCAAAACCCCATTTCTGTTATCTGTATAGAGTATATTAGCACAGCTAGATTAGACAGATAGATAACTGATGCATAACCATCAAAACCCCTAGGACTGTGGTAGGAGCAAACAGAAAACCCACTCTGTAGGGACACTTTCACATCTTAGGTTACAGTAAACGTACAAAGAAAAATTAATTCTCACTGAACATGAGCTCACAAGATAATATTACAAAGTACATGATGAAAAAACTAAAATGAATAGATTTTAGTTGATGTAGATATGCAAAAAGAAGGAAGAATAACACCCCAAAAACTGTGGATAAAAGATCAAACCAAAAAAAAAAAACAACTGTAAAATAAATTTAAAATAACTTTTTCAAAAAGTATCTAAAACCATAATGAAAAAAGCAGGACAGTATAAACCAATCACAAGCAGAGCTGAAATAACTGAAGACACTTCCAGAAATGAAAAATTTAATAGATCATTTAAAAAACAGTGTTTCATAAATGATGGAAAAATTAGTGAACCACCTAGAAAGTAGGAAAAAGAGACAAGAGAGAGGTATTAAGGAGTGTGGAGGCTAGGATGCAACGGCCAGTGCCTACCAGGATTTCCATGATGAGTGAATTAGTGAAAATGGGGGATAAAAAATATTCCAAAGAGATAACTGGGAAGAAATCATAACCAGGTTTGAGGAAATAAGTGAGACTTCGAAAGAAAAAGAAGTCCTGGGCAAAATACAAAGAACTAAATGCACATCTAGTCGTAGCATGAGGAAACGTGGAAGACAAAGAGGAAATATTAAAAGTGACCAGAGAACAGGAAAGAGATTAACCACAAAGGAGCCAGTGTGAATCGATATAAGGCTTCTCATCAGCAAGAACACATACCAGAACACAATGAAACAATATCTTCCAAGCGCTGGTAACCTAAACAACTGTCAGGCAAAATGATCATTCAAGAACCAGGGGGAACTGAGAAAATGTTGAGGGAAAGACTGAAAGATTTTCCACTCACAGACATTTAATTAAAGAACTACCAAAGTATGCCTTCAGTACCAAGGAAATTAAGCCCAGAATGGGAAAAAAATTAAATTCAAGAAGCAAAGGCACACAAAAGAAACTAGCTAGGGGCTTCCCTGGTGGCGCAGTGGTTGGAGTCCGCCTGCCGATGCAGGGGACACGGGTTCGTGCCCCGGTCCGGGAAAATCCCACATATCGCGGAGCGGCTGGGCCCATAAGCCATGGCCACTGGGCCTATGCTTCCAGAGCCTATGCTCCGCAACGGGAGAGGCCACAACAGTGAGAGGCCCCCGTACCAAAAAAAAATTAAAAAAAAATTAAAAAAAAAAACTAGCTAGCAGTTGAGAAATCCAGATAAATGTCGATACAATTAAAAACACGGCAACCATGGTCAATTTTAGAAGGATTTTAAAGCAGCGTAGAACTAAGGAATTTGGTGACAATAACATGAGAGACGGGAGTCAGACGCCTTATATTTTGTAGACAGAGGATAGAGATACCATTTAACTTTGGACTCTGTTAGCTAAGGAATACTTGTAAAATTGTAGGAGTAGCCCAAATCGACTAAAATTAGAATGTATACATTCCAAAAACAGTAGGTGGGGAGAGGAGGAATAAATACATTTGATAGTCAGAAAAGGAGTAAAACTGGGAAGCTGAAAAAAACAGTAATAAATACAAATATATATAGTAATAATATTATAAATATATATTTTGTCGATTAAACTCAGTTATCAAAACATAAATATCCTCTTCGGGTTTTTTTTTTTTAAATCCGAGTTATATTCTGTTTACAACAGATAAATTTAAAATGTAAACAGGAAAGTTTAACATAAACTTGTTGAAAATGATATACCTGATATAGCAAGAAAAACTTCACCTAACAAGAAGAAAGCTGGAATAGCGATTTTATATCAGGAAAAGGTAGATTTTAAGACAAAAGGCATAATTAGGGATAAAGATGGGCAATGCTCCATGATAAAATGGGGTGATTTACCAAGAAGATATAAAAAATCCAGAAGCTCTATGCCCCCTAACAAGAGCCTCAAAATATTGACAGATAAGCAAAAATTAACAGAATGATAAGGAGAAATAGACAAATCTATTATAGGTTATGGAGAGAAACTGTCACTTTGTCCAAAACTACCATATCCAAAAAACTAGTACGGATGGTTCTCAGAGGATGTTTTGTGAGACTTCAGCTGTCACCTGAGATTTGGTGGCTAAAACCCCAAACCGAGGACAAGAGAGACCTGACGGGCTTGGGCTTATTAGGAGGTGGATGCAGTGTCCCTCGCCAGTTTATGTAGGGGACGGGGCCAGTCCAGGATGCTTCCTATGGACGCTGTAAGAGACAGCGAGTCTTGAAGCCTTCTGCTGATACAGAGATGAGCTTGGGAATCAGTAAGAGCTGCCTGCCCAGCAGGAAGCTGCCAGGGCAAAGAGAGGGACCCTGGAAGCAATCAGGCCAAAAGGGGTCTCCCACTCCAGGGGAACTTACAGATCCCCCTGATACCCTTACACATGGGCTGCCACCCAGAGGGCCTCAGTAGGACAGTATCAGACACACAGCGATAGCCAAGCTTCTCCTCCAGATGCAGCCAGACAACTAACTCATTTCACTTTATACCCACCCCTATACCCATACACGGGGGAGCCAGAACCAGGTGGGGGGCAGATAACAGAATAGACCTCCCCCTCTATACCCCCGTGGCCTGTCCCTCATGCCCTGGAGGGCCGTTTAGGGAGGACGGAGGGGTACAATCACGTAAGAGTTTTTAATTAGTCTAGACCAGACTTTTACAAATGGCTGAAGGAGACTGGAAAGTTTGAATCTACCAGCGAGTCAGCAAGAAGGGCTGTGAAAGAGATTCATCTGCACAAGGATAAAAACAGAGGGTGAAAAAAAGATCGCTGAATGTGCCTATTACAGATAGATTTGAAAAACACAAAGATCCAGCTAGATCTAACAGGTTTTCAGAGGATCCTGCACAACATAGAAAAATGACACTCTTTTCATGCCCATGTGGAGGATTTATAAAAATTGACTAGGTGGTAGGTCCCAAAGAAATAATCCACAAACGCCACAGAATGAATATCCACACTCTCTCACTACAATGAAACAAGATTAGAAATAACAAAAGGACGTCTCAAAAAAAAAAGGCTTTTAGGCTAAAAAATAATCTAATTATGAGTCGAAGAAAACTATGAAAAAATTAGAACTGAGCCACCAGAAAAATCGGTATATAAACTAGACCTACACACACCAATATTGATAAACCTTCAAACATAAAGTTGAGTGGAAAAGCAAACTGCAGAAGAATATGTATTAACACTGTTTGTGTAAAAAATGTTTAATGCATTTACAGAATACACATGTGTGCGCCTGTGTGTGAACGTGTGTGAGATGCGTGGCACATACGTGCAGAGTGAGGGGAAGAATACACACACCCATTTCTGGCCACTGAATGGAGATGGGAGAGCCGAGACTGGGAAGGGACGTACATGAATCACTGACTATTTGAAGTATTTCTTTCGAAAGAATGTGAAGAAGAAATAACAGCTAAGTGTTAGCAAATGTTAAACTGGGTCAGTGAGTACATGGATTTTGTTTGTTTCATTATGACCGGTCTTTGTGTATTTCAAATACACACCATTAAAGAAGAAAAGCCACTCCAACACGCAAAGCCTGTTTCTAAGGCAGCTTCTGCTTCTCTGAGTATGGCTCTGGCTGGAGCCCTGCACGCAGGATGGACCAGAAGCCACGATGAAGGATGGAGAGAGGTGCGAGATCACAGCAGGTTGTGATTCAGCACAAAGTGTTGCCATCAGTATTCCAACACACAGCAAGTAACCGAGAGCGGCTAATGCTTCACTTGCTCCTACCCACAAAAGCAAAGCTTCCCAGGAAGGAACGAGAACTGAAATGTTTTCCTAAACATGCTGGATTCTGACAAATCGGCTCCAGGCTCAGATCCTGGTTGGGTGAAGGGCACACCTTCAAAGCTCCTGGCAGCTCCCGGCCACGCCTGCTTCTGTGCAACGGCAAAGGTCACCACCCAAAAGCCGCCCATCCGTGGCCTCAGCCTCCCTTCTGTAACAGGTCAACCTGGTCAGCGTCCACCCACATCTCCGCCTTCCAGCCACCCCATCTTAAACCCGGTCCCCGCAGTCAGTGTGAGTGCAAGCAGGAGGGGTCTGGATTCCTCGAAGTTTCGATAAAAACACAGCATGCAGACCGAAGTGGGCGATATTGAATTGCAATCATACCATGCTCACGGACAATGAACTTTTGATCCGAGCCATCATTCTGCTCTGCGGCGTGGGAAAGGAAACCTCAGGAATGATACTTGCCTTCCTGTGACCACACAGCACCGTGCATCTGGGCAGCCTCTCCACATCCAGCGCCTGGTCCTGCACACAAAGCAGGGACGAGCAGGAAGAGAAGTCCACGGAGAGGTTGAAAAAGGAAGACAGTGCTTCCCATGAAGGGGGAGAGATGCTGCGAGTAAGATGGCTTGAAGAAAAAGCCCTCAGCACTGTTCCCCACTGTGCTGCTACCACAAACTCCTCTCACCCAAGAACCACCAAGACCGGCCGGCGGAAGGTGGGACGCAGATGTGCCAGCTGCTCAGACCCCAAAATGTCAGCTTCATCCTCACTTCCCCTCCTCCTCTCACACCCAGACCACAACCAGAATGTGACACACCCACCCCCAGACCTCCAGGAAAACCACCCTGCGCCAAACCACTATCATTTCTCATCCGGATTATTCCCAGAGCTTCCTGTGTTTTCTGCTTCGAACCAAAAAACTACTGTCCACACGGCAACCAGCGTGATCTTGTAAAAACATACATGATATCACGTCACCCCTGTCGCTCAAAACCCTCAATGCTGGGCTCCCATCTCACACAGATTAAAAACTGAAGACCCATGTCCTCACAGTGGCCTGTCAGCATCCTCCATCCTCGGCCCTCCCTTGTTTCTCTGACCTCATCTCCACTCCTCCCAAGTCCCTCTGTCCCCCTCTCACACTGGCCCCTTTGCTGCTTCTCAACGCAGAAGGCACCGGCTGTCCCCTCTGTCTGGACTATTCCTCCCCAGCTAGCTGACGGCAGCCCCTCACCTCCTGCAGGGCATTCACTCGAATGTCACTCCTTCCAGTACTGGTCACTATAAAACCCTGACCCTCAGCATTCTCTATTCCCTTGTCCCTGCTTTATTTTTCTTCTTAGCACTAATTTCTACCCAATCAGGTCTTTTGCTGTTTATCTTTTTTTGGACTGTCTCCCCGGGCAGAACGGATGCTCCAAGGGCAGGGCCCTTAGTCTGCTCTGCTCTCACTTGTATCCACAGCACCCAGAGCAGGGCCTGGCATGTAGGTCACGAGTAATAAATCTCTGTGAACTGAATTACACCGAGAGTCTATGACAAAACAGGAGGGTAGGGGAGGCCGTGCTTCTGTTTTCTGGTTTATGAAACTCCCGCTAAACAGGAAAGAAAAAAAGGGGTTCTGTGTGATTCTTCTTTCCTGAGTCAAAATGGTAATGCCTTTGATTTTTAAATAAACTAAATTTAGTCGGAGATATTTTAAATGAGTTTTGTCATTAAGTTATATGTACTCTAGCTTGTAAACAGGAGGAGGAATGTGGGTGACATTTCCAAGACTGTAGCAAACGCCAGCCAAGTAAAAAACATACAAAAATGTCCTGAGGGTCCAGCCATGTCCTGCTTGAAGAATTCCACTTTACAAAATCATGGTCATAAAATGTTTAGAAAAGTTTAAAATACTACTTAAGTGGGACCTTAAAATTCTGCTCAAAAATAGTTTCCTGAAAATGTGATTGATTCAGATTGATTTCCCTCTTTTTCGTCCTTTTTTTTAAGACATAACATAATAGGAGTAGCACTTTGATTAAAGCAATTAGTAAAACTTTGATATTTTATTTGGTTATAAAATGTTTTTCATTTTCTATCATTACACATGGTGCCTCCCTTATAGTCTATTTTTCATAAGGCTAAAATCACGTGTCATGGGAGGATTCCTTTTACATCAAGAGCATTTGCACATATTAAATCCTATACGTTCCTTTTAGAAATGTCCCCTTGCCCTCCTCCATCTTCCATTTCAACTGGAGAATTATTTAAATGTTTATGAATAAAAAGATGAAGAAATAAAACACAGCAACTAGGTACCATTACAGTTATTTGCTTTGACATTTCTAAGCAGCAGATTATATTTGCAAACTGTGTTAACTGTTTGTAAAAGGTGTACAGATCTGAACAGGGAGAACCCTCGAAGTCCCAATTCATCTTAGTTTGCTCGCTGGTTCTTATTGGCATAACAAAATATTCATCTTGTCAAATGCATTTCAAGCACACAATTGGATCGGTGTAGCAGGGACTCTGGATGCGTCCACCCCAGGGCAGCCGGGGACACATTGATCATCTTATTTAAGACTGTTCAGTAAATTCAGTAAACTCACAAGTGAGTCCAAGATGCTAAACTGCCATGAGTTTAAAAAAGAAATCACGGGCCTTTAGTCAGACTTAGTTTCCAAAATAAAAATTAGAACAAGCAGCTACTTTCTAATCTATTGTTGATGTGTGTTCTCTAAGAAGTGACCACAGTATAAAATTTGACGATCACAGTGTTATCAGAGCTGTTGGATGAATTCATGAAGCCCAGTCACTAAAGCACACATGACCACATTCCAACGAAAACGAAACACCGTTCTCACAGAGAGCACCACTTCCCTTCCTTCCCTGTTACAGTGGGCTGTCCATTATTTTCATACACTGTCCCCAGAGCTCCAACTTCAGCAAACAGCAGCAGTCAACACACCTGCAGACCAGGGTTCTTCACTGTTCACTATGGGGACAAGCAAGGGACAGTGCCACTTTTTTCCCCTCTGTCTCCTTCAATCCATTCCCACCAACTCCCTCACCAGCAGACAGACTGCTGTCCTGGTAAAACAGTGAGGGTGACCAATGGCCCTGAAGTTGCTCCATTCCTTCCCACTGGGAAGCAGAGAGGCACCGTGAAATCCGAGATACCTGGTTAATTCTGCACTTTCCTAAAGCAAATAACCTGCTTGCAATACCAGTGTTACCCACACAACCCGCTGCCACCTCGCCAGTAGATAAAATGCCGGGTGATGTAAATTTAAATTTGAGAAGTGCTGAATTATCTAGCTGTGTAAAACGATTATCTGAATAAAATGTCCAAAATGACTTGACTTGGGGCCTAAAGGTCCCCCAGTTCCTACGCCTTGAAGGGAAACCACTGTACATGTGGACGGCGCCTGTTAAAATGCCTGTGTGGTCCTTTGGAAAGGTCTTCTAGAAGGAAGCAACAGAGCACGATGCTGGGCTCCATGGGCTTTGAGGTCAGGGTCAATTCCGATTCTGGCTCCAACGTTTACGATTTGTGCAACCTTAGTTAAATTCCTAACCTCCCCGAGCCTGTTTTGTGGTCAATAGAAACCATCTCAGAAGTAGTTGTAAAGATACTGAGACAAGGTCGGTAAAGCAACTGGCATGCAGAGAGCCAGATAAATAAATGGCTTCTATTATATAAATAATAACAATGATATTAAATACAGGCACACCTCAGAGATATGGCGGGTTTGGTTCCAGACCACCACAATAAAGTGAGTGACATGGAATGTTTGGTCTCTCAGTGCCTATGAAAGTTATGATTACAGGATACTGTGGTCTCTTTAAGTATGCAATAGCATGATACCTTAAAAAAGGTACATGCCTTAATTAAAAAATACTTTATTGCTAAAAATGCTATTTTTTAGCATTCAGCGAGTCGTCAACTTTTTGCTGGTGGAGGGCCTTGCCTCCATGTTGGTGGCTGCTGACTGATCAGGGTGGTGGCTGGGAAGGTAGGGGTAGCTGAGCCAATTACATACAATAAGACAACAACGAAGTTGCTGCACCCATTGACTCTTCCTTTCCCTTGAACACTTAGCAGCCATCGTAGGGTCCTTAAATGGCCTAATTTCAATATCGTTGTGTCTCAGAGTAGAAGGGAGTCTGGAGGAGAGGGAGAGAGATGGGGGAACAGCAAATTGGTGGAGCAGTCAGAACACACACGTTTATCGATTAAATTCACCATCTTATATGGGTGCGGTTCATGGTGCCCCAAAACAATTATAATGGATCACAGATCACCGTGACAAATATCATAATAAAGAAGAAAGTTTGAAACATTTCAAGAATTACCAAAATGTGACACAGAGACATGAAGTGAACAAATGCTGTTGGAAAAATGGCCCCGAGAGACTTGCTCGATGCAGGGTTACCACAAACCTTCAATTTGCAAAAAACACAATATCTGTGAAGCACAATAAAAAAATGAAGTGCAGTAAGACGACGAGGTCCACCTGTAACAATACTCATAATACATGATAGCTGATTATCAGAATGTAAGCTTGAGGCAGGGGAGTGCTGGTAAAAGTGTTGTCTGTTTCTTCGGGAAAAAAAAGCCCCAATTTGTAGCCATTACCAATTTCCATGGTGCAAATACTCCCACTGGGGCCAGCTTCCAGCTATCAACGTGATGTCACTGAACGCAGACTTGGGAAGATAAGTTATACTATCAACTCCTATGAACGGTAAGAGCTGACAGCAGCTCAGCACTGGTCCAGCCCCGTAGTGATTCCTGTTGTTCACTGTGGGTTCCCGAGTGTGTGGCATAACCCCTGGCATGTGGGCACTAAGCAACATTAAGTGAATGAATGGATGGTTGATTACGATTCTTCAGGCACTCAGCTATTTTCATCTCTTCATCATCTGGCATAGATTTGGCCTGGGACTCAGAAAAAAAATGTTTTGATGAATATCAGAATAGGGAAGGGATATGTTTAAGAGCTTGGGTTGCGGCCCACACTCAGCTGTCAGCACACCAAATAAGGACAGTGCTTTCCCATCACCTCTGTCCATCTACATTGACATCAACCTATATATGGAGCCAAGGGATTCGGAAAACCAAAAAATTCCCTGAAGATTCCCAACCAAGGTCCGTCCATACAACAGAATATACTGAGAGAGACAGCATCTCATCAAATTATCTGCCTGGATTTCTAGCAAAGAGGCCTAAGGAGTCACATCACATTCTGCTTCCCCAAACCCAACTTCTAAATGATCTCCACCTGGGGATAACAGCGTCGCATTTAATAACACTGCTGTGTCTGGGTAAATGTCATTTTTTTCCCTCATGGATTTTGGCAGAGATGGCTTCAAGGTTCTTCCAATTCTAAGACTCAATGGTACCATAAATATGTCTTAACTAAGGCGATTTAATGAAAAATTCCCCTGGAAAGAGCTGTTCATGGGGAAACATGGGCCCAGCACACCTCAGGCACAGAGCATGTGCTCTTTTCCAGCCCATCTCTCCAACCACAGCAGATCTGGAACAGCCTGCCAGGAGGATCCTGCAAACAGGCCCATGTTCAGCCTTCCCCCAAACCAAATGGAAAGGGCAGGCGGACCACTTGCCCAGCACAGGGAATTCTCCACGCACCATCAGCTGCCACTGACATTTGGGAGAACGTTTTATTTAATAAATTTAGAGTTGTCCTGAAAAATGTCCCTCTGCCTTCATTTTAAATGGCCTTGACGGATTTTTTAAAGAAGAAATAAGTGTAGCGAGGCACACTGTTTGCGTCACCTCCTTCCTCACCTCTTCAGCTCATGACAATATTCACTGGATAGGAGACAGTGCAAGTCCCGAACTCATTTCTGTTCCATATAGCGACTCAAGTCACTGATAATGTTTCTATTTCATGGAAGTGGTATGGAGATTTCCATCAGTTTCTGTATTATTTCCATTTCACCGTAAACACTTGGTAGGACGTGTTCAGCCTGAAACTGAAGGCCGTTTGTTCCTAAATGGTTTGTTGCCAGTCTGCTGCTGAGGAAGCACCAGGAGGAATCCGTCTCCAGAGGAGAGAGGCAAGGAAGGCTCTATTCTCCCCACAGGGATGCTCTCACAGGTGACAGCAAGCAGAGGGGGGAGGACCCAGCGGCCCCAAGTCAGCCTGGAGCAGCCCCTGGGAGTCAGGGCAGCCTGGAGCAGTGGCTGAAGGGACGAACAAGGAGTGCGCATGAGGCCACGCGTGTCAGGTGCAACTTCTGCTGCTTCACGGGAGGACAAGGGGATGGAGGCTTCCGGACCATCAGCAGTCAGATTAGAAAGTAAGACGACATAGAAAATCAAGGCAAAGCCATAGGTGGGAAACTGACAGAATCACCTGCAGCAACCCAGCTCCCGGCCCCACAGAAGTCGGGACCCAAGCCTGGAGTAAGAAGACCCCATCGTGTAAGATGCTTTGAGGAGTGAAAGTGGCCTTGCAGGCTGTGCAAAACCAGGGTCAAAAGAGCAGCTTAGAATAAACAGGTTCATTCAGGAGATGACAGGAGTGGAAAGAGCAAACATCAGGATATACATTGGTGGAAATTTATATACAGGCCCCTTAGAAATCACAGTGAACAAAGAAAAAGTAACACAGGGTGATGACCATAAAGCAACTTAGATCAGGGAGAGTCTCAAAGACATTCTTTGGTAACATTTTACATCGCTATAACTATAAGGTTAGCAAGAATGATCAAATCCCCTCACTTGGGGGGGAAAAAAAAAGGAAAAGAAATAAAAATTTTTTTAAACTTTAAAAATTCATAACTTAATAAAACATAATAGTGAGCCCTTCAGAAAACTCCTCTAGAGAAAGGCCATGGCCTCTGGGCAGAGCAGCCGTTCTGTCACTACAGCAGTAATGGCCCCACCTCCCCCAAGACACGGGGACATTCAGGACCAGCCAGCACTGAAAAAACAGTGCATCCCCCCCGAGACGGGGAAGAAAGTACACGAGGACTAAAGCCCGCTGAGGTGCATTCACACTCCCCCCCACCACTCACTAGCAGCGTGACACTGGTCAAGTTACAACTTTGTTCCTCAGGTCCACCAGGAATAAAAGTAAAAAGTAAAGGAATAAAAGTAAAGGAGAATAAAAGTATCCAAGCCCCCTGGATGCGGGGACCACTAAGTGAGTGGCTCTGTGTTGGAGACTGGAACCCAGTTCTAAACATTTAGCGAGTACTTAATAAAACAAAGTTAATGACTAAGGAAGGAACTGAAGAGGAACCTAAAATATTAAGGAGATGTCACTGTAAAGGGTCATGCGAAGCTGGGTTGAGTGGGAAGCCTATCGGGTCTGCCAGGTATTTCCAATCAAATCAAATTCACTGGGTTCTGCTGCCATCCATCTCCTGACACCTCCAAGATGGCGCCCATGACAGACTCGACCTGTAGACGCTGTCCCTTCCTCATACCCAAGGCAGTCCAGATACTAAGCTGAAAGTATTTCAAGGACTCCAGCTTCATGAGCCACTGGAGTCTGGTATTGTGGCCCACCGACCTGGCATCCAGAGAACCAGAGAAGAGCCTTGGGCACTTCTGAATGCCTCCTTCAAGACGTGACATTTCCTCCTCCTCCCTCTCCCCCTTTTTCTTCCTTCTTCCCTTTTTCCTCTCTCTCCCACTTAATCTCACTGCAATCCCAGCTTACCTCACCCCCTGGCCTCACAGTTCATTAACACCGTGGCCCTCAGTCTTACCTGGAAAGAAACAAAATGGCACACAGGATCTCCTAGCAAACCTCAGAGCATCACTTTTCTGAGAGTCTAACTAATGGGGACAGCTCAGGAGGCCCTGCACAATGTACTAGGTAAATCTACTATATTTCAGTCTACACTGCCTGACACAGTTTATAGAGCCAGAATTTATTACCAGCCTTATGGCTTCATAAATTAGCTAGTCAAGCCATTGCCCCATCTCAGTGTACTCTTGTATTCGTAAATTTATGGTATGCTGGCTTCACGTAGCATCACTGCCATCGCTTTCCAGGACCATGAGCATTCATTTTATCCTGGGACATAATTCATCACAGCTATTATGAAAATACCAACAAAAACACAAGAGGAAGAAAAATATGTAGGTTATGGTCTAACTGCCTGAATCTATCCCAAAAGGAAAGGAGATATTTGATAAAGTTTGGAGGATGTTTGAATGTGCTTAGTGTTATTTCAACTCAAAAAGCTTGACACACTTGAATGGGAAAATACAGGGTGAAGAGACCATTGACAATCCGCAGAACGCCAGCCAAGCAGCAGGGCTGTGTTCTGTTGAGATATCTGGGCTGGGTTCCCTCTGTAAATCAGCATTTTAAGTGTTAGATAAAGAGACTCCATAAATCAGGATTATATTCCTTCCACGTGATCTGGTGTCTTCAGCAAAAGGATCTTCTGCTACTTGGCGTTTTGGTCTGGTCAGGTTTTACGTGGTCAGTTGCGAGTTTGGTTTGGTTTCTGGGTTGGAGAGGTTGAGCAGTGGAAAAGCTATGACTTGTTCTTTTGTTCTAGTTCATTATTCCAAGGACTAAGAACAATGCCAAGTCAACTCTCCTGCCCATGTGTAATGGCCAAAATGAACCTCTGGCTTCTAGCTGCAAAATCCCCAGTGTGTTCTGCAGCCCTGCAGCCAGCCTGTCTGCTTAGGAAGGAACAATACTGTAATTTGAAAATGACCAATGAAAGAGAACACTGGTTCTATTTATTTTAAAATACAGCTTACGTTGTCTCACGCATAAGGAACAGATTTTTTTCAATAAATTTAAACAACGGGGATTCTGAGCCATTAAAATCTGAGCCATCACTAAGATTTTAAGGATGCCACAAGAGCTGACTTTATCACGACACCTGTGTAGCAGAAAAAGCATGGATTTAGGAGGCAGAAAGATATGGATTTGAACGTGGGTGCCACCATTCTCTTATCCAAGGACAGGCCTTTCTGCCCACCAGTCCAAGCTAAATCGAGTTTCCCCTTGCAGATGTGGTCAGGAGTCATCAAGTGGGGAGCAGCAGGCTGGTGAATTCGGTCTGAAGAGCCTGGAAAGTGGAATCTCTTTGGACGCCACTTACCCCCACTCACAGACACACAGACTCGTTGAGTTAGAAGGGCCTTAGCCGTAATCTAGCGCACTTCACCCCTGGTCTCCGGGGAATGAGCTGAGAATGATGCCAATGGTTTTCGCCATTTATTAAAAGGGCACAGACTATTGGAGGAACGATTTTAAAGATGCCCATTAGGCATCCAAGTCAGATGTCAAGTCAACAGTTGGATATAGGAATTTGAGTGTGGCGGGACCATCAGGGATGGAGATGTTTGGGAGTCACCGGCCCATGGGTGGTGCTGGAAGCCAGGGGGACTAAATGAGGTCACTCAGAGAGTAACAGACTAACCCCTTCTGTGAAAAAGGAATTATGGCAGATTACTGTGGATTATTGTTCCAACTCGTAGCTCTGTCCCTCCTGTAAGAGAATAATGCAGCCCCACTCGCTGTCTGTGACTTGCTCTGGCCTTCCTGTGGGCACAGGGCACTCACCTCCCCATTAACTTTGGTCTTGCCCATGCACTTGGTTCTGACCAATAAACATAGGCTAAAGTGAAAGTGTACCCATTGCAGGAGGCAACTCCGAGAGGAATCACAGGACTCTGCTCACCCATCAGCTTCTGCCCCTTCCACACGGGACCCAGAAAGGAGCCCAACAGAGCCACATCTGACCTGTAGTCTTCCAAGTAAGAAATAAATATCTGTTGTTATAAGCCACTGAGAGTTTTAGGACTGTTTGTTACTGCAGCAAAAGCTAACTAATACATAAATGAAAATTATCACCGCCAGTAGATACTTCCCAAAAAGCAGAGTAAGTCTACCTCAAAGATGCCAGGGCCTCAAGCCTGAGTGTGATCCACGGAGCTGTGCAAGGTCAGCCCAAGACCAGACGATGAAATGGTCCACGTTTACCATCAGAACTTCCAGACTTCCCTTAGGTGCTCTCCACCCGACTCCCCACCAGTGCCTTGCCCACGGGGAAAACCTGCCCTGAAGAAAGGTTCTGATATGAGCCATTGTGGTAACTCATTTCAACAAACAATTACAAGATTTATGAGCCAGCAGAGTTGCTTACATACAAAGATGAACACAAGACAATCTTGGCCTTAGTGGGTTGGCATCCAGTCTACTCACTGAGGGCAAAAGACTGGGAAATTGACAGAGGGCAGAGACTGCCCTGAACCTCTGGGTAAACAAGCAAGCGACTGCTCTGTAATGCAGCCTGACCCAGCACCTGTGGGACGCTGGGTCACGCCCACCCTGCTCAGGTGCAGCCCCAGGCATGCCAAGCCACAGGGAAGAAGGGTGGGCACACCCTGCAGTCACTACCACCTCAGGTGCTGCCATCCACTGTGCCAGGACACAACCTGTCACGAGCCTTCCATTCAGGAGGGGCACTGGATATGCCCTCATTTTGACCTTAATCTGGGCTTTTCACTCTCCACAGGTCAGTACAACTCACCAAAGAGCATTCCTCTTTGCCTTCTCAGCCAAATCAATGGAGGACAATGAAGGCTGGCTGACATCTAGGAAAATGAGACTCTGCCATTCCTGAATGAAAGGTCTCTTAGGTCTCTTGTGATATCAAATAGCTAACACACACACATACACACACACACAGGCACACACAGTTTGCATGAAGTAAACAGAAAGCAGATGAAAACATGGATTCATTTTTCCTGCAGCGCAGATTAGATTCAAACTTAGAGAAGACCAGCCGAATGTGAGATCTTTATACATTATCTCTGAAATGTTTGTCATGCTCAAAATATGATTTCATTTATCTCTTCGCCTGTCGGGTTGTGTCTGGGGGTTTTGTCACCTGAACTATAACAGCACGTTTTGCAGGATCGCAGTGCAACAGGGCTTTTACACGTGTTAGCTTGTTTTACACGTCACTGTAGCAGAAAATGAAAGTCCTAGACTCAGATGTGTTGCTCCCTAAAGAAATGGAGCACGTGTTGCTCTGCACGGACAGCACACCTCTGACAAAGGCATAGATGATCACCTACCTGGGAGGAATTGAACTTGAAATGAATCTATGCATCTGGGCCCCTTGCCTGTGACACACAAGAAACCTTCCATAACGAAACAAGGCAATTCGTAACATTCAGTCATTAGATTTCTGAAAGGACATCCTGGCTCCATCTTCACTAAAACATAATGCAAGTGAGCCATTTCTTCCCTAGCAAATTTTTTACAAAAGAAGTTTTAAAGCTCTCAGAGTTGTCGTCATCACACAGCAAATAAAAACATTCTTGAGATGCTTTTCATTTTGAAGAGAGAAGCTACTTATTAAATAATCTCAGCTTTCTTCATCCTTCAGCTGCATTTGAAGCCTTAGGGTAAAGCTCTGAGCTGAGCCAACCATGGGATTTAGACGTCCTCACTCCTACCTTTTGGGTCACCTCTGGCCACCCCTCACCGTCCATCCTATGGTCCGGCCTCGGTGAACCGCTGACTGTCACCAGAATGCATGAGCACTAGATGTCCTGCTTTTGCATATGCCTCTTGGAAACTTCCTCCCTACTCAATCCAGCTAACATGTGTTTGCCTTTAGACCCAGTGCATGCACTGGCTCTTCTGAGAAGCCATCCCTGACCCCTGGACAGTCTTGGTGAAACCGCACTTCCATGGGTCCTTCTAGAGCACCTGTCTCCCTCAATCCTCGTGTAACAACCTGGGTTTGACTCTCAGCTGCACCACTGGCCAGCTATGCAACAATGGTATGACCCCTCACAGAACAACCAAATTCAGCTACGTAGCCATAGTCGGTAAGAAGAAGTGCCAAAAACACTGTATTCATTTGCAAAGATGCACTGGCAGATGAAACAATGAAACTATCAAAACTTAAGCAGCATTTTACATTCAAAATATTGTTTTTAAAGCTCAAAACAAAGTATTTGCAAGAAACAGCATTCATTGAAAAGCAACAGAAGCAGATGTTCAATATTTCATATATAAAAGGAATGCTTTTGAAGATTTCTAGTGCAAAGGGACTTGGGTTGCAAAAACTAAAAACAAACAAAAACATAAAATTGTCAAGACATCCATGTAAAACTGCATCAGAGGAGTCTATTTGGGAAATGTTAGGTGAATCTGTGACCAAAAAAAAACCAAATACGTAGGGCTTCCCTGGTGGCGCAGTGGTTGAGAGTCCCCCTGCCGATGCAGGGGACACGGGTTCGAGCCCCGGTCCGGGAAGATCCCACATGCCGTGGAGCGGCTAGGCCTGTGAACCACGGCTGTTGAACCTGCGCATCCGGAGCCTGTGCTCATACCACTTCCCAATGATATCCTAACTCAGTGTTTTCAAGACGGGACAGATTGTGAAATTTTTTGTTCTAGTTCTGTGAAAAATGCCAGTGGTAGTTTGACAGGGATTGCATTGAATCTGTAGATTGCTTTGGGTAGTAGAGTCATTTTCACAATGTTGATTCTTCCAATCCAAGAACATGGTATATCTCTCCATCTATTTGTATCATCTTTAATTTATTTCATCAGTGTCTTATAATTTTCTGCATACACATCTTTTGTCTCCTTAGCTAGGTTTATTCCTAGATTGGAGGAATCAGGGTCCCTGACTTCAGACTATACTACAAAGCTACAGTAATCAAGACAGTATGGTACTGGCACAAAAACAGAAATATAGATCAATGGAACAGGATAGAAAGCCCAGAGGTAAACTCACACACATATGGTCACCCTTATCTTTGATAAAGGAGGCAAGAATATACAGTGGAGAAAAGACAGCCTCTTCAATAAGTGGTGCTAGGAAAACTGCACAGGTACATGTAAAAGTATGAGATTAGAACACTCCCTAACACCATACACAAAAATAAGCTCAAAATGGATTAAAGACCTAAATGTAAGGCCAGGCACTATCAAACTCTTAGAGGAAAACATAGGCAGAACACTCTATGACATAAATCACAGCAAGGTCCTTTTTGACCCACCTCCTAGAGAAATGCAAATAAAAACAAAAATAAACAAATGGGACCTAATGAAACTTAAAAGCTTCTGCACAGCAAAGGAAACCATAAACAAGACCAAAAGACAACCCTCAGAATGGGAGAAAATATTTGCAAATGAAGCAACTGACAAAGGATTAATCTCCAAAATTTACAAGCAGCTCATGCAGTTCAATATCAAAAAAACAAACAACCCAAATTAAACATGGGCAGGAGACCTAAATAGACATTTCTCCAAAGAAGATATACAGATTGCCAACAAACACATGAAAGAATGCTCAACATCATTAATCATTAGAGAAATGCAAGTCAAAACTACAATGAGATTTCATCTCACACCAGTCAGAATGGCCATCATCAAAAAATCTAGAAACAATAAATGCTGGAGATGGTGTGGAGAAAAGGGAACACTCTTGACTGTTGGTGGGAATGTGAATTGGTACAGCCACTATGGAGAACAGTATGGAGCTTCCTTAAAAAACTACAAATAGAACTACCACACGACCCAGCAATCCCACTACTGGGCATATACCCTGAGCAAACCATAATTCAAAAAGAGTCATGTACCAAAATATTCATTGCAGCTCTATTTACAATAGCCAGGACATGGAAGCAAGCTAAGTGTCCATCATCGAATGAATGGATAAAGAAGATGTGGCACATATATACAATGGAATATTACTCAGCCATAAAAGGAAACGAAATTGAGTTATTTGTAGTGAGGTGGATGGACCTAGAGTCTGTCATACAGAGTGAAGTAAGTCAGAAAGAGAAAAACAAATACCGTATGCTAACACACATATATGGAATCTAAGAAAAAAAAAAGGTCATGAAGAACCTAGGGGTAAGACGGGAATAAAGACACAGACCTACTAGAGAATGGACTTGAGGATATGGGGAGGGGGAAGGGTAAGCTGTGACAAAGCGAGAGAGTGGCATGGACATATATACACTACCAAACGTAAAATAGATAGCTAGTGGGAAGCAGCCACATAGCACAGGGAGATCAGCTAGGTGCTTTGTGACCACCTAGAGGGGTGGGATAGGGAGGGTGGGAGGGAGGGAGACGCAAGAGGGAGGAGTAATGGGGACATATGTATATGTATAGCTGATTCACTTTGTTATAAAGCAGAAACTAACACACCATTGTAAAGCAATTATACTCCAATAAAGATGTTAAAAAAAAAAAA